>NC_142786.1:16852768-17003544 GCF_988280905.1 Pimephales promelas | reverse complement strand
GTGTTGGTGTTAGGAAAAGCAGATGAATGTTGATCGGAGGGTCCCATTACTGGCTGGTGTCCAAGATGGCTGGCATGGGCTGAAGTTAGAGGAATGGGAGTGTTTATGGGAAAGAAAGGAGAAGAAATCCTTTGCGGAGGCAACCTCACGCTCGGAAATGATGAACTGGGAAGAATATTAGGAAATGATTGGAAAATAGCAGGGGAGAAAAGGAATGGGGTGAATTGGAATTGAAAGAAAGAGGAGGGGGTGGAGGGGGGATAGCTAGCGAAGGCAGCCTCACGCTAGAATCCGCTTTTTGGGTAGGTTGGTTTGGGGATGATAGAAACGTAACCGTGTGCGAGGGTGGCCTGGCACCAGGGTTATTATGAAGAGGATTAGAGAAAGCTGGAGAAAAAGATGGAAGTGCTGAGAAAAGTGTTTGAGAGTTTGGTTCTTGCCTGGGGAGTGGGGCTGACTGGATGAAGTTTGTTGGAGCTGGAGAAGAAGCGTAACTGTTTATTGAAGCCGCTGTTTCTGGCCGGGTGGAATTACCGGCGGACCCAGAAGTGCGAGCCACGGAGCTGCCGGTAGCCTTTGGATCGCCACGTTGAGATTGTTTGGGATCAGGACGCCCGGTGCTGGAACTGATGAAGAGATCGTAAAGCTGTGCTTTTGAAGATCTGCGGAAGAAATGGATTCCGGAAAGGACTTGACGTAGGCTGGAAAGGACTTGACGTAGGCTGTTGACTGAACATTTCGAAATGGGTGTAATTGGTGTTTTAGCGGCTGTTGCGTGGAAAGATGAAATCTGAGAAGACGGACGAGGCACAGTTAAAACTGGCGGTCTTGAAGGTGGAGGAGAGCGTTGTCTTTTAGAACGTGGTTTGTATGAGCGCTGGATTTCTCGGCCAGAACGCTCGTGGAGATGATCCGTGAAATCCGATATTACACGGGGTGAGGCTGTCAGAGTCTCGGGAAGGCTCGTCAGTTGGTTGTCTGACGGAAAGAGCTGTATTTCACATTATTCCATGAAGCAGTAATGCATACTGGAACGGCTGATACTAGGGAGAGGTAAGCGGCTGCATATACAATGGTTGTTGATTGAAAGATTGGATGGGCTTGCTCCTCCCTAACTTACGTTTAGGAACTTCATAAAAACAAGTATTTATGCTAAGTGAAGTAAAAACTGAGAGACTGTCATTATTTTTATTTTTTATAAAATAGACAGTTGGTCTTCTGGGCTGTGACATTTCTGCTTTTCTTTTGTTTAAACCTATAAATTTATCCATTTGTCCTGTTCTGTCTATCTGCGTGAAATATAAAATTGAGCCCATTGCAAAGTAGGCTACGGAGCGAGCGGGACGATTCCCTCCCGACAACAGTCCAATTAGCGGTAAATAAACATTTAAACTGTAAAATGTATGAAATACTAGGATTTTTTTCGCTTATTAATTTTTGTTTGGACATTCATATGTTGGTGTTTTGATATTATTTTTAAATATGCTGTAAAAGGTTATTATATGGTACGATAGTTATTTTAGGCTGTTTACATAGGAAAATAAAGCTGAGATTCTGCGGCACCCCTAGCCAGTTGTCACGGCACCCACTTTGGGAACTGCACTAGGCTACTAGTTATGCTATTTTGTGTCTACGACAAACGCGTACAAACATTATGGACCTGAATTTTGTATAAGAACTAATGTTTTAAACTTATTTTTCATGTATATATGCTTAATGACTTCATTTTCGGTTTGATCAAGAACGTAAACTAATGCCAACGCTGTGTGAGTATAACATTAGCAGCCAGTCAGTTGCTATTGTTGCCAGTCAGATGCTATTTTGTTAAACAAACGTGTATAAAGTTAAAAAATTTATCAAATTATCATTCAGAAACGTTTAGTAAGAACCGTGTGTGGTGAGGTTCTGTTTGCGTCTCTTCATCGCCGCTTTCTCGTTCGTTTCTCTTTCTCGCAGTTCGACACCATTATTTACATCTGGACCGGAGCACAGACACGTTTCGCCCATACGCCTTATTCATGGCAGCGTCATCTTTGATTTTTAATGAGAATGAAAGCGAGGCTGTGAGGGATAGACTTGCATCTCTTCAATGGGCTTTACTGTTATTTAATGTGTTTTCGGATTGTTCTGCTCATGAAACACTGGAAAAAATATATTTCCAAGAAATGGCAGTTGACAAAAACTTCCGACAATGTAAGCTGTGGAAAATTGTAAGTAATCTAGCCGCTTTATTCAGCTTTTTACAGCGGATGCCGTTGGAAACACGGTAAGTCTATACTGTCTATTGACAGTAAAAGAAAGGTTTTGCCCGTAAAGGTAATGTTAACCTTCCTGACAACATGAGCGACAGTTTAGCCAATCACCACACACCGGCCCAAACTAACCAATCTGAGCCCACTGCCTGTTTCTAAAGGAAGTGGTTTCATAGACTAAGGAAGTCAACAGATCGTTCAGGTGACAGAGGAGAGTGCGGCTTACAAGGTGAAGTTTATGAAAAATAAGACTTTTTAAAAAAGAAAAACCACAAACACATGTTATATTGCACCCCATAAACAGAATCATGCATAGAAAAAAAGCAGTAAACCCCAACATTACTCCTGCAAAAATATAAGCATGTAGGATGAACCATATATTTGTTCTAGTTAGCACTAAGAAAGATTAGTGCATGAATTTAATATGTATTGCAAATAAGCAAACTTTATTTTATTATCAACATTTATTATTCACCATTAAAACATTAAACTTAAATATACTAAAATATCAGCAGTTAAAGTTACTGATAAGTCAAGTATGCAAACAAATAATATGAGCGTATTTTTTTAAAATGGGGTAATTAAATTTGGGCAAATATGTGATGACAAATGGAATAAAAATACAGACGTCATGGATAATGTAACAAAAAATTTTGAGGAATGCTATGAAAACATATTCGTTGATATAATCGGAAACCGCTACAGCAGAGGCTACTTTACATCAGTGGCGCTCACACTGAAGCTCTTGTCGACTCATGAACAGCTGCAATTGGATCTGTCCCATTCACAAATGAATCGTTCAGTGAATCAGTTCAGTAGGTTCATTGGAGAGAATCAACTCGTTCATGAATCGGACATAGCTCTGACGATTCCTTCAGTTCGAAAATAAAGAGGAATGTTTTTATGTTGTGATATTAAAACATAATATTATGCTTTGGAATGCAGTGAGGTACAGTAAAAGTTTCCCAAAATAAATACAGATACTTGAAAAATATACATAGAAATAATTTGTTTCAGTCCAAAGTAAAATAAAATCTGTTTAATACTCATCACAACACTTCTTGATGCTCAGCATAACTTTTCTGCCCTTCCAGGATTACAGCGTTCCTGAAATCTGCCTTTTCCCAGAGGAAAACGCGGAGGGCAAGAAGGTGACGTTCAGAGACACGTCAGACGACGCCAGAATCTTCGGCTTCCCGATCAAAGCCAACTCCATCATCATCAACGCTGGGCTGTGAGTGACTCTTTGTGTTGCCTGATTTCATGTTTGTGGGTTTTTAAAGTAATATTTTGAAAGGTTGGTTTCATTTTTGGTTTCAAGGTTTTTTTTTTTTGTTTGTTTGTTTGTTTGTTTGTTTGTTTTGGGGGGGGTATGGAAACATGTATGGAATTATAAAGAAATGTTGTGCGTTGTTAGAGATGGTGAATTATTTTTGTTAAATTTCTTGAGTAAAGTGTATGTTCATTCATTGTTTTTAAATGATTTAATAGTGTTATAAATCTCTCTCTCTCTCTCTCTCTCTCTCTCATCGCATGTGTGTTGTGCTCAGATGGCTGGTGTTTGCGGAGCCCTTCTTCCAGGGTGTCCCTCGGGTGCTGGAGGTGGGGGGGTTCTCCAATCCCACGGCCTGGGGCGTCACACACCCTTACGTGGCCAGCGTTCACCCGCTCAAGATCGTAAGCTCACACTCCTCTCTAACCCTAACCTTAAGCCTAACCCTGCTTATCACACACACACCAGATCTGCTAAACTCATGACGTGTGTTTCACAGGGGGAACCCAGAGTCGAGAACCTCCATGAGCCTAAGGTGTGTTTTAAATCATCCTTCCTTCTGTTGTGTAAGGCGTGGAGGGCAGATGATGTTTGATATCTGTTGTTTCGTGCCAGATTGTGCTCTATGAGAAGCCGTATTTCACTGGGAAAAGCAGAGAACTTTACAGCAGCATGAGAGACTTCCTGTCTCGAGTCGACCGGCAGCAGCAGCTGTTCGTGTTCAGCCCAGGATCCATTAAAGTCATCGGCGGCTGGTGAGTGTGTGTGTGTGAGTGAGAGAGAGAGAGAGGGGGGGGGGGGGGGGGACTCTAGAGCATGTGGTTAAAGGATCATTGTTACAGGAGTTAGTTCACTTTAAAATGAAAATTATGTGATTTGCTCTCCCTCAAGCCATCTTAGGTCTATATGACTTTCTTATTTCAGACGAATACAATCGGAGTTATAAAAAAAATCTGGCTCGTCCAAGCTTTATAATGGCAGTGAATTGCAATTATGTGAAGTTTGAAGTCCATAAAGGTGCATTTATCCATCAATAAAAGTGACTTCACACTGATGGTTGTGTAGTTAAGTTTTTTTTTCTTCCACGCAACAGACCAGGGGCCTCATGTATCAACACTGCGTACGTACAAAAACACGGCGTACGCCAGCTTTCACGTTCACGGCCAGATGTACTAACAGTGAAATTAACGGAAGAATGTGCGTTCCTCCAAGTAAACTTCATGTCTGGCGTACGTACATTTGCCTTGATTTGTCCGTTGGCGACTCCTAGAGGCAATAAGGTGAAGTGGCAAACATTACTCTACGAATTGTTCTATCGCACCACCAGCTGTCAGATATTGCTTAATGATATGTCAAATAATGTATCAATTACAAATTATGTCACACGAGTCTTATTAAAATATTCTATTATGCAATAAAGTAAGAACATAAAGCATGTGCAAACCCGTCTAGCAATGGCAGCGTTGGCTTTACTATAGGAAATAAAAAAATAAACTTCATTATTTCGGTCAGTAAAGGTAAAAAAAAAAAAAGTAATATTTTTATTCAGCCAGGACATATTGAATTTGTTTAAAAGTGCCCGTACATGCATTTATAATGTTAAAAACGATTATAAGATTTCTATATGTGTTTGATTTAAGTTTTTATTCATTAAAGAATCCTGAAAATACTATATCACGGTTTCCATGAAAATATGAAGCAGAAGCACAGCTGTTTTCAACACTGATAATAATCATAAATGTTTCTTGATCATCAAATCATCATATTAGAGTGATTTCCGAAGGATCACGTGACACTGAAGACGAGTAATGATGCTGAAAATTCAGCTTTGATCACAGGAATAAATTACACTTTCACATATATTCACATAGATAACATTTTCAGTGGAATTTCATTTCCTTGCGGGTTTCTTTTGCCAAATTGGACTATTACCATATTTAAATTAATTTAATTGAGGGAGGAGACTGGGTGGGGCGTTGTGCTCGTGCATGTGCGCTCAATTTTACGTTAATTGGGATGTACAAAGAGAATATGCGTGGGATCCTTCGTACGCAGACATTCATATCTGTTTTTTTTTGTGCGTACGCACATTTACAGCTTTGATCGTACGCTATGTTTTAGTATGAATTCAACGCAAGTCTTTGTACATGAGGCCCCAGGGGTCTCATTTATAAAACTGTGCGTAGGATCCTTACTAAAAGTGAACGTGCCCCCGAAAGCCAAAAATGGCGTACGCCAAAAAAATATTCAGATTTATAAAACCGTGTGTACGCCAGAACCTGCACAGAATTCCCTTTATAAATCCCAGTCAGCGGAAGAATGCGCGCACATGCAGCTCCTCCCCGAAATAACCATATATGGAGCTTACAACGCCTAGTTTAAATATGTATATCCTCATCTGCATATCATTTGCATGTGATTATTCATCCACGTGAGACCATGTTAACGTACAGGACGTTAGGAAAATATTAAATACAGATGTGCCGTGTCACAATACATTTTTTTTTTTTTTTTTTAGTATAGCCTACACTGTAAAAAGAAAAGGTGCCTGGAGGAACCTTTTGGGGTTCTTCACTTTGCCACGCCGGCGGAACCGTCTGTAGATCCTCTAGGAACCCTTTAAAAAAGGGACAGTTCTCTGAGGAACCACCCAGGTTTCCTGAGGAACTCTTATATTAGGCACTGCATGGAACCGCTTTGGGTGCTTCCAGGAACCAATTTTTATTTATTTATTTATTTATTATTATTATTTCATGTTGTTACTATGGTTAGCATTAACTTCTATTATTATAAACAAACTGAACCAAATTCAAGGTAAGAATTGTTTATTACATTTTAGATCCATTTTAATACATACACTTCCATGCACTCGGGAAAAGAAGCTAGTAATAGATTAATATCAATGAATAGAATACACAAACAAATAGTATAATACATACTGTAAGCAACATGAATAATCAACAATGTACAGTATATACAATAGGGTATACAAGAAAAGACATCTCAACAAAATGCATGGAAACACATCACATTAATAAAATAAAAAAAACAATTAAGTTAAGTTGTGTCAATGGACTTTTTTTGCCTGTGTAATTTCACAAATTTGACCGCACCTTTACTTGCTGAAACATAAAATGCAATCATTAATAAAATCTTAACAACGGACATGTGAGGTTAACGAGTTAGAACAGTACAATTTTCCGTTTGTTTTTCCTCTTTACTGGTGGATGGTCCAGGCACTTCAATGATTTTCAGGTCTACAGGAGGATTATTTTTCTTGTTCAGACTTGTATTTCAGCTTACCGAGGTGCCTGCAAAGAACCAAAATTACTGTCAGCAGTGTTATTAAAGTGATAGTTGTGAACTGAAAATAATTTCCTTGTGACATTCCGAACCTGTTTGACTTTCTGTCTGTGGAACCCAAAAGCAGATCTCAGGCGTAATGCAACCCCAGTCATCATTCAGTTACACTGCAGGAGACAAGCAGAACAAAACTGTGTAAATCATTCATGAAACCATTCTTATGTACACTTGTTTAGTTCAATTCAATGCAACAATTTATGTAAAAATGGTTAAATATTGTGTTAATCTCCAAAAATGTCACAGAAAAGATCATAAAAATATGAAAAATTAAATTGAAAAATTGGTCCACAACTCATGTGTTATGAGTTGTGTTGCAAGTCTTCTGAAGCCATATAATAGCCTTTGTATTTTTTGTCTAAAAAGACTACAGTTCGATTTTTTTTATATTCAAATGCAAATGATTAAAGGGGAAATGAAGCAGTGAATCAAGTTTACATGATTTACAAGATGGATTTCCAATATAATCAACAATTATATAAGTAACATTACAAATGTAAACATTTAGAAGAAAAAAGGAAAAAACTTTGCATCTTTCGCCGCCAGGGTGCCGCCATTGTGCAGTTGACGTCACGGGGTTGGTTGGCTCAAGTTTAACAGGCTCTGGGCACTGAAAATCGCGACATCAAACTGTGTTTACACCAGTGTTTTGACCGCGAACGACTAATGTTAGGTACAGTCATTAGACAAAAAGACGACGTCTAATGTTATATGTTGACAAACTGCACATAGAAACATTGTTCGCGATGTTTGCCGTCAGATATTCCCGTCTCGTCAACATGTAAGTTAGCATGTAACGTTATTTGTTAAAGGGGAAATGAAACGTCCATATTTTCGCAGTGGTAGTGCTAGTAGCTACAGCCTACATACTAGGAAAAAGTGTCTCCGCTCTGACATCCTTCAGGGAAAGCATCGCCGCTTCCACACGTCTACCTCCCGGCACAGCATGGTAAACGTGCGCGCCGGTGATGCAGAATTGACCATGAAACACATGCTCAAGATGAACCTCTTGTCTTGACAACAGATGGACTCTGACACGGAGGGCATCGAAGTAACGCTACAACAGCCACACTGACACCTGGTAAGTTAGCGTTGCAAACCCGCTCTTCGCCCCAAACCACCACCGGCTGTTCTACATAGCAACGTAACTTAACGTTACATGGTGTTGACGAGACGGGAATATGACGGCAGATATGTGCAGTTTGTCAACATATAACATTAGACGTCGTCTTTTTGTCTAATGACTGTACCTAACATTAGTCGTTCGCGGTCAAAACACTGGTGTAAACACAGTTTGATGTCGCGATTTTCAATACCCAGAGCCTGTTAAACTTGAGCCAACCAACTCCGTGACGTCAACAGCACAATGGCGGCGCCCTGGCGGCGAAAGATGCAAAGTTTTTTCTTTTTTTCTTCTAAATGTTTACATTTGTAATGTTTCTTATATAATTGTTGATTATATTGGAAATCCATCTTGTAAATCATGTAAACTTGATTCACTGCTTCATTTCCCCTTTAAGGAACTGTATAAGAAAAAATAGAATTATTGGAGCCAAATCAGTGATGTAATTTTTCTGAGTGACATGAATGAGATTTAAGAGCCTGAAGGAATATTTTCATAGAATAACTGATTAAAAAAACACAAGTACACAGTCAAACAAAACTAATTTACACAGAAAAGTTCATAGTAATAAAGTAACGTTACTTGTAGTGTGGTGCCGGTAACTTCCTCCTGTAATTCAATGTAGCCTCTGAAATGTTCAGATGATTTTAGAAATGCAGTGGTTCTTCTGAGGAAACAAAAGAACAAAGTTGATTATATCCATTCACAACATAATAATTATTGGCCAGTAAAGGGCTTTAAAATGGTTTTTGAAAGAATCAGGGCACCTGTAGTAGGCTAGCAGCTAAATAAACAAAAACAGACAAAACTAAAGCCTATCCACTTGTTATTCATAACGCAAATGACGACAGTCGACAGCAGGAATTAGCTATTAATGTTATATCAGCAATTTGAAGACACAGTTGTACAGAATACATTTAAGTGAATGACTAAAACAATCTAAGACAATAAGTCAATGATTTTCATTAATTCTTTAACGTTAGATTAGTTAGCGTCGCGGCTCAAACCTTCATACCACATAGGTAGCCTATGTGCAATAAACGAGTGGTAAACTCTGTAAGAACGCGTGTTTTAGTTTATATGTGTTTGAATATATAGTGAATAGACTCAGTATTTATATTTCTTTGGCGAGTTTACAAACCTTGTAACGGAGAGCCGAACAAACAGCCGAAGCTTTGATGAGAGGAGCCGTTACTTTCAAATCCGACGACGATCAGCTGATCTGTGTTGCGCGCGACGCGCGAGCAGCGCGAGGTTCACTGAAGCGATAACAGCAGATGAATAGCAGCAGTTTCGTTACAGGATAAAACGTCTCTGGTTACGTATGTAACCCTAGTTCCCTGAAGGGAACGAGACGCTGCGTGTAAACGCCGTGGGAACGCCTCTGCGTGACGAGTCATGAAGCACGTATGAAATCTGTCCAATGGCGAGACGGAACGTCATAGGCGGGGTGACGTATCGACCAGGAAACTATAAAGCATCCCCGAAACACAAGCGCAACAGCTTCTGATAGGAATGAAGCAAGCGCTCACGGGCATGCTGGGAGTATGGCATAGACACGCAGCGTCTCGTTCCCTTCAGGGAACTAGGGTTACATACGTAACCAGAGACGTTCCCATTCAGGGAACTTCGAGCTGCGTGTAAACGCCGTGGGAACGCTAATACCAACGCCGCCATGCGAGCAGGTGTCCGTTGTATGAAATCAGGCACATATTTAGACGAAAGCACCTGCGCCCCTGGAGCGGAGCTACCATACCCCTGGTTGAGTGAGCCCAGACAGCCAAAGGAGAAGGCTGACCGGCGGACTCATATGCAAATGAGATGGCCTCGACCACTCACTTACTCAACCTCTGCTCAGATGCGGGACAACCTTTCTTCGGAGGTCCAAAACAAACAGATAACTGTTCAGGCTTTCTCCACAGGGCAGCTCTGTGGACATAAGCATCTAGAGCCCTCAGAGGGCAGAGCAGATTAGTTTCTCTTGGTCTGACCTCACAATACCACGAAGAAAAAGAATTACCAATGGGTATCTCCCGTGAAAAGCTCCACTCAAAGGGACGTGGTAAGCAGATAGGCCACCACATACACCTTTAGTGTGGAGTGGGATAACCCTGTGGAGAAATGCTCCAAAGGAATTCCAGCACCGCCACACCGGGCAGTTAACTGGGTCCAACTGGTGTTCTCCCCACCAAGAGGTGAAACATTGCCACCTCAAGGCATATAATCTCCTCGTGGACGGAGCTCTGGATTGGAGGATGGTCTCCACGACCTCAGTCGAGAGACCCGATTCTATGAGCTGGGCCCCCTCAGAGGCCAAGCCACAACCTCCATAGATCTGGGCGGGGGTGAAGTATCGACCCGCATCCATACTCGGGCCGGCCAACGCGGGGCTACTAACAGTAGAAAGACCCCGACTCGGTGAACCCTCTCCAGAACTCCTGGGAGCAGAGCAATCGGGGGAAATGCGTACAGGGGTGACCTCGGCCACTCCTGTACCATCGCATCCAACCCCAGAGGGGCTGGTGGATACAGAGAAACCACAGCATGCAGTGTCTCAGTCCCTGGATTCAAATAGGCCTACCTCGGTATGACCGAAATGACTCCATAGGAGCTCCACCACCTCGGGGTGGAGTCTCCACTCCCCGGGCCTCGGCCCCTGCCTCGACAGGATGTCTGCTCCCCGATTTAAATATCCTGGGATATAAAATCGCCAAAGAAGAAGCTTCCCCTGGGCCCACAGAAGGATCTGGCGCTAGCCTGAATAATGGACATGAGCGCAGACCCCCTTGATGGTCTATAAAAAGACCCCCGATGTGCTGTCTGACCGGACAAGAACATGGTGACCCCTCAGGTCTGGGAGAAAGTCCACAGACCCCGGGCTGAGCGACCACTCATGATCGCCCCCAGCCCGTGAGGGAGGCGTATATCGTTAGCTTCTTTGGAACAATGAAGTAACGGCTGTAATACCCCAACTCTCTGTCGGGGGGAAGAACTCGTTCTATCGCCCCCTTCAGTAACAGAGCTTTCACCTCTTGTTCCATGACCAGAGCCTGCTCGGGGGATACCACTGTAGGCAAAATCCCCCGAAAACGAGGCGGACGTGACCTGAACTGGATCGCGTACCCGCGTTCGATAGTCTGCAGGACCCATCGAGATATATTTGGAAGACTTTCCCATTCTGCCAGAAATTCCACTAAGGGTACCAGTCTCTCGAGACTGGCCTCTGGAGTAATTATAGAGACAGAAACAGTGCCCTGTGACCGCGCACAGGCAGGGTTTAACGACTGTTCTGTATCGCTCCTCGGAGCAAACGAGCTTCCCTCGGGAAACCACTCGCTAGGACCGTCTGCGCCCACCCTCACAGGCAGGTTCAGCAGAACGGGTCCCTGCAGACCCCCCTGGTGGTTTATGTAAGAGACCACAGACATGTTGTCTGACCGGACAAGCACATGATGATCTCTGAGGTCTGGGAGAAAGTGTTTCAGAGCCTGAAACACCGCCATCATCTCTAGACAAATTATATGCCATCGGAGATGATGGTCTTGCCACAACCCGCGGGCCGAGCGACCACTCATGATCGCTCCCCAGCCCGTGAGAGAGGCATCCGTCGTCACCGTTACCCGGTGACACGGGGCTCCCAGCGCAGGTCCCAGGGACAGGAACCAAGGTTCTTTCCACATAGCCAGGGCACGGAGACCACGTCGCGTGACCTTGATCTTGCGGAGCGGCTTTCCCCTCGGGGAGAACCCCTTGGTCTTGAGCCACCACTGTAGTGGTCTCATGTACAGCAGGCCGCACGGTAACACGTTGGATGCTGCTGCCATCAGACCCAGAATTCTCTGGAATTCCTTTACAGTGAGTGACTGGCCTAGCTTCACTTGCTTGACAGTCGAGATAATCGAGGCTATACAAGCCGGCGACAGACGTGCCTGCATCGTCGTCGAATCCCATACCACGCCTAGAAAAGTGGTCCGCTGAACTGGCGAAAGCACACTCTTCTTAGCGTTGAGTCTCAACCCCAACCTTCTGATATGGGCGAGGACGGCATCTCGATGCCGAATCGCCTGATGCTCCGATTGAGCCAGAATCAACCAATCGTCGATGTAATTTAAAATGCGAATGCCCTGGAGACGCAGCGGGCCAAGGCCGCGTCCATGCATTTCGTGAAGGTTCGAGGAGATAACGCTAGGCCGAATGGAAGGACCCGATATTGGTACGCTTCGCCCCAAAAAGCGAACCTCAGGAACTTCCGATGTTGCGGAAGGATGGAGATATGGAAGTACGCGTCTTTTTTTAGGTCTATCGTGACAAACCAGTCCTCGGACCTGATCTGTGACACGATCTGCTTGAGAGTCAGCATTTAGAACTTGAGCTTCCCTACTGACCGATTTAAGAGGCGCAGGTCTAAAATCGGACGCAGCCGCCCATCCTTCTTTGGAACAATGAAGTACCGGCTGTAATACCCCAGCTCTCTGTCGGGAGGAAGAACTCGTTCTATCGCCCCCTTCAGTAGCAGAGCTTTCACTTCTTGTTCCATAACCAGAGCCTGCTCGGGGGTCACCACTGTGGGCAAAACCCCCCGGAAACGAGGTGGACGCGACCTGAACTGGATCGCGTACCCGCGTTCGATAGTCTGCAGGACCCAACGAGATATATTTGGAAGACTTCCCCATTCTACCAGAAATTCTACTAAGGGTACCAGTCTCTCGAGACTGGCCTCTGGAGTAGTTTTTAAAAACAGAAACAGCGCCCTGTGACCGCGCACAGGCAGGGTTTAACGACCGTTCTGTATCGCTCCTCGGAGCAAACGAGCGTCCCTCGGGAAATCGCTCGCTGGGACCGTCTGCACCCCCCATTACAGGCAGGGTTGGCAGAACGAACCCCTGAGGGCACCGAGAGAGAGCGGGCGCCGGATTCAGCGGCGAACACCTCTGTCTCACGGTGGAGACCACCCTCAGTAGCCTGACACCAGTGGCGTCAGGACTTCTTCGACGAAGCCTTCCTGGCGACAATAACCGTCCTCAGATCGGTTCTATCCCGGGAAGACCTCGCCTGAGAACGCCGCGTCTCAGCCCAGTTTTGCTGGGGAGGAGCCCGAGACGCGACGCTCTCTCGACGGGCGGGGCTGCTCTCGCCCAGCAGCCCCCGAAGGATGAGTACGGAGGGGGAGACATTTCTGGAGCGCCGCTGCCTGTTTTTTTCCCGGTCGACAGCGGCGCATCCAGGAGAAACGCTTTATCTTTCTCCTTCATATTAGCCAGATTTAGCCACAGATGCCTCTCCGTGGCCACCAGGGCTGCCATAGAGCGGCCGACTGATCTGGCCGTCTCCTTGGTGGCACGGAGAGAAATATCTGCCGCCTGACGCAGTATCTCATTAATCACGTCAGTGCCGACGACCTCCCCCTCACTCATATCTCCTAGACCCAGCAATATTAGCATACATAGAGGTCTGGTGTGTCAAAATTCTAGCTGACACTGGTTTGTTCCACGATCTACACACCTCGGTGTGTAGATCGGGGAAGAAGGGCAAACACCGGCATGGAGGTAGTGAGTGTGATATTAAAAATCTCTCATCCATTTTACTCTCTCGACTCTTGTTTCTCAACTGGCCATTCAATGGTTAATTTTTCCACAGCCCGAGTCAAAAACCTCCATTTTTTTTTTTTTTTTTTACTACATTCGCGGGAGACTGGGATGGCAAACGAGCTTCCCTCGCTCTCCACTGAGTCCATAGACTCTGCATCCACACTTTCAACATCCAGCTCCTCAGAACTGGATAATTGAAGTGATGGCGCCTCAGCCCGGGCAGGAAAAACCGCAACGCGGACTCCCGCAGCGAGAACTGAGGCACTGGATCTACCAGGTAAGGGCAGAGAAAGGGCGGGGCCCGTCTCAATCCCCGCTGATAGATCCATCTGCGATCCCCACGACGCAAGCCTTCGCTGTGCCTCGGCAGCAGCGGGACCCGAGCCGCGGGGAGCGCGCACCGAACCACTCTCCTCGAAGAGTGCCCGGCGGGAGCGAAGTGTCTTCATGGGCAGACACTCGCAGTGCACAGCCGGCCCCCTCGAGAGCCGACTGAGCATGCTGCACTCCCAAGCAAACAACACACAGATCGTGTGTATCCCCACCCGTGATGAAGCGAGGGCAGGGATGAACACACTTTCTGCTGTTGTTTGCTCGCCATATCAATATATATAAATATACAATATTAGACAGACAGACAAAATTCATACATAGAGCGCTTGTGAAGACTCAGAAGCTGTTGCGCTTGTGTTTCGGGGATGCTTTATAGTTTCCTGGTCGATACGTCACCCCGCCTATGACGTTCCGTCTCGCCATTGGACAGATTTCATACGTGCTTCATGACTCGTCACGCAGAGGCGTTCCCACGGCGTTTACACGCAGCTCGAAGTTCCCTGAATGGGAACTGTTCTCTTCCTTCTTCTTCTTCTTCTTCTTCTTCTTCTTCTTCTTCTTCTTCTTCTTCTCATATTCATATGATCATATTATCATTATAATTATTATTAGACATACTTACTATTTTTTGTCGTTGTTTAAGTTTTAAATGAATCAATAAAATAGGCCAATTACTAATTAAATGTAAGTATACTAGCTGCATCAGAAATATAATTTTCAAAATATATTTACAGTATATATATATATATATATATATATATAGGTATAACAATACTTAAGTATAACAATAATAGGATAATAATAGTATTATTTAATTATTTTAATAATAGTATTATATAATAGTATTATAATAATTGTATTCTGGACTCACAGAACCATTAGCCTAGGTTCCTCCAGATGCTGACTTTAACATAAGAGATCATCCAGGAACCATTTAAATGTTAAAAGATCTTACAATAACCCTTTTATAGCATTCAAGTTCCTCTAATTTCCCCCAAAGCACTTCGAGGTCTCATGGTAGTGAAAAGGTACCTCCAGAACCTCTGAAATTAATACAAAGTGCTTCAAGGATCCCATAAGTTCCAGCAAGAACCGCTAAGATTGTCAATGCTCCTCCAGTAACCCCAACTCTATGAGAAAGAGCTTTGAGGCACTTAAATTGTGTTTTTAGGTTCCTTGAGTATCCGACAGGATATTTGAGGCACCTTTAGTTTTTACAGTGTATATTCTTGCCTTGTTTTTGAATGAATAAATCAAATAGTGTCAAATACATTTCAGAGGAAGATTTTCTCAATCTTTTCAACTGGCCAAATAGTATTTTTAATGAATTTATATTTTTAATGGAAACAGATAGACATGGTTGTGGATTATGGAACTATTTTCTCAGACAATCTGCTATTATCATAAAACACTGCATGCCAGAAGAAAAGTGTTCAAAAGCAATGCATCCACAACAAATAGGTATATTTCTATTTATTGAATATATATATATATATATATATATATATATATATATATATATATATACTGTATATATTGTAACTTCTCAGTAATGATTGCATGTTTAAGAGTTTAACTCCATTAATGAGAATGGCATATTTAATCTAAATGTTTATATCAAAAGTAAAACATAGTTTAAACCATTCTCTTATTTATTTAAACTGTTATTGTGAATATGGACTGTATTTATGATTTGGACTCATAATGAAGATTTATGGTTTTACTCCATCTGCCGTTAGATTATAGGCTATATGTGCGTCAGTTAGTTTCACCAAACGGCCCAACGCGCGTGCTGGCACGGTCATTTAGGAAGGGATGGATGTTTGCTTCAAGTGATGATATAGGTTTGTGAAATTATATTTGTATTATCTTTCTGTAGATGTATAATTTTCTTTAGATTCTCTGTCTAATAGTAAGCAAAAAGACATTTGACTCCAGCTCACCATCGGTGTCGCCAAAACCCATAATATTCTAAAAGAGTGCGTACGCACGGTCAAGAGCATCTTTACGGTGCGCACTTATTTACGGCAAGTTTATTTTTTATAAATACCGATGTGCGCGTGGAAAAATGCGTACGCATATTTATATCCCCATTTTGTGCGTACTAGTCATCTCAAGGATAGTCTGACTTAAAAGAACATAAGATTCTAGTTTATACATTTCAAAGAGGGTGGGATTACCTAAAGGTGGAGACACTGAAACAAAGCAAATGGAAAATGCATGTGACCCTAGAGCTCCAAGGCAAATGGCCTCAGAAATGAACATAGGTGTTCAAACTTCAAACAGGCATTTTCACACGATGAGACGAGAAACAGGAAAGGCATGGCTTTCCCGTGTGGTCACAGGACAGTCAGAAGTGTCATACTGGGAACTCCTACTGTTTTCTGAGATTTAGACTTTAGATTTAGACTTTCTCCATTTAAAACATTAAATTAAACATGTTAATAAAATGTGTAATATCACAGTTGCAATTCACTGCCATTATAAAGCTTGGATGCATCAGGGCGTTTATTAATATAACTCTAAATTGTATTGTATTTATTAGTTTTTATTGTATTTAATTATATTTATTGTATTACAATCTCTTAATTAGATTGTATTCGTTTGAAATAAGAAAGTCATATACACCTAAGATGGATTGAGGGGGAGTAAGTCATGGGGTAATTTTAACTTTAAAGTGAAGTACTCCTTTAACTCTTCCTCGTCTGACTCCATCAGCTGGGTGGGGTACGAGAAGGAGGGTTTCCGTGGCAACCAGTATCTGCTGGAGGAGGGAGAGTATCATGATTGGCGGGTTTGGGGTGGAGTCGATTCAGAGCTGCGCTCGCTGCGCGTCATGCGGGCCGTGAGTCACGCACGCACACACACACACACACACGAGTACACTCACTCACTCACTCACTCACTCACTCACTCACACACACACACACACACACACACAGTCACCTCAGTGCTTCATCTTACTCATACATGATTACACAATCTCACCAGGATTCATAACATCTTTGTTCACAGCTTGGTTGTGACTGTTGCTGATATGTGTGTGTGTGTGTGTGTGTGTTCCTCAGGATCTGTCTGAGCCGCTGCTGGTGTTGTATGGGATGCCTGAGGAACAGAAGGAGGAAGAGGAGGAGAGAACGTTCGAGGTGACGGAGGCGGTTCCGGATGTGGAGCTGTTCGGGTTCGGCATCAACACTCACTCCATCCACGTGCTGAGCGGAGCGTATGTGACTCTCTCTCTCTCTCTCTCTCTCTCTCTCTCTCTCTCTCTCTCTCTCTCAATTCAATTCAATTCAGAAAGCTTTATTGGCATGACAAAAAATACATTTTGTATTGCCAAAGCGTCAAAACAACATAGAAAATGATTTGGAACATTTAGTACACAAAATATTAAAACTGATATCATAAAACAATAATAATAAAGTGAACAGATTAATAAAAAAAATAAAATGGATTTAGAAATCATATATATATATATATATATATATATATATATATATATATACTAGGGCTGTGCAAAAATTAATTGCGATTAATCGCATCCAAAATAAAAGTCTGTGTTTACATAATATATTTGTGTGTGCTGTAATTATTTTGTATATATAAAAACACACACATGCATGTATATATTTAAGAAAATGTGTTATTCATATATAAAATATTTATATTTATATAATATAGATTATTTCTATATATATATATATATATATATACAAAATTTAAGCGCAAATAATTCTTAAATATATACATGCATGCATAGGTATTTTTATATTCAAAATAATTATATACAACACACATAAATATATTACGTAAACACAGACTTTTATTTTGGATGCGATTAATCGCAATTAATTTTTGCACAGCCCTAATATATACATAAAAAAGAAAAATATTGAACATTATATACATGTGTGTAGATCTTAGGCTGTGAATGAGTGTGTGTTTAGTGTATGTTTTCTGGTTTCTGGTCGTCCCTCAGGATGTGGCAGGATGCTACAAATTTTGCAGCTATATTTGAGCATTTGGCTTCTTCGCCAAGAATGAAACAAACAACGTTTTTGGGTCGGATTACAGGTGTTAAATTGGGGAAATATATTATTAATTTTGGGGTAATAGTGGTCTCTAATGTGTTCATATTTTGGGCATTCTGTGAGGAAGTGCAGCTCGGTCTCCGTCACTTCCAGGGTGCAGTGCGGGCAGAGTCTGTCCTCACGGGAGAGCCAGGTCTGTCTGCGCCGGCCCGTCTCGATGGCCAGGCTGTGCTCGCTGAGTCTGTACATCGTCAGGGTTTTCCTGAGTCTCACATCACTCACTGTGCTCAGGTAGTTTGCAACGGTGTACTCTCGATTTAGTGCCGAATAACATTCCAGTTTGTGTTGGTTTTTAATGGTGTTTGTCCAATGGGTGATGTACTTGTCTTGTTCTGTGTTGATAATTTGTGCGGGCCGAATGTGTGTGAGTGTGTGTGTGTGCTGAGGCGAGCTGATCTCTGCAGGAGAGAGCCCAGTCAGTCTCAGCACCAGCTGGCACAGGGGACTCCTCGCTACGCTCAGCTCTTGGTGTTTTAGGGCTTGGTAATGGTATGTGTTGGGGTCGCTTGTTTTTAGGTGTTTCCACAATTTGATGGCTCTTTTTTGGATGTTTAGAAGGAGAGGGTATTGGCCTAATTCTGCCCTGCATCCGTTGTTTGGTGTCTTTCTTTGGACTTTGAGTATTCGTTTACAAAAATCTAAATGTAGAGTTTCAATTGGATGTTTTTCCCAGTTTAAGAGATCAAATTTGATAGAAGGACCCCACACTTCACTGCCATATATGTAACGGAGGCCAGCTAGTAGTTGTGCGAGTAAACCTCACTCCCCGATCTCAATAGGCGCTCTAGCGACAGATGCTAGAGGCTGCAGTCTTTAGCCTCCTTGCTAGAGCGCCCGACTCTCACGCCGGAGACCCGGGTTCGAGGCCTGCTCGGAGCGGGGCGAGTTGGCCCCGGGTGTGAGGAGTTACATATTAAAACAATTGGTTCAATTATGGATTTGAAAAGTTTGAGCCAAATTTGGATTGGGATGTCAATTTGATTGATCTTTTTATGGCATAGAAAGCCCTTTGAGCTTTCTCTTTGAGTTCATTCACAGCCAAAGTAAAGTTGCCAGTTGGAGTTATTTTCAGGCCGAGGTAAGTGTATGTTTTTGTGCTCTCGATGGTTCTGTGTGATAGTGTGAATGTGTGTGTTGGTCTCTCTCTCTCTATCTCTCTCTCTCTCACACACACACACATTCACTCCATCCACGTGCTGAGCGGAGCGTATGTGACTCTCTCTCACACACACACACAAACACACTCACTCTTTCGCTCCTCTCTCTCTCTCTCTCTCTCTCTCTCTCTCACACACACACACACACACACACACACACACACACAATCCACGTGCTGAGCGGAGTATATGTGACTCTCTCTCTCTCTCTCTCTCTCTCTCACAAACTCACACACACACACACACACACACACTCACTCTTTTGCTCCTCTCTCTCTCTCTCTCTCTCTCTCTCACACACACACTCCATCCACGTGCTGAGCAGAGCGTATGTGACTCTCTCTCTCTCTCTCTCTCTCTCTCTCTCACACACACACACACACACTCACTCCATCCACGTGCTGAGCGGAGCGTATGTGACTCTCTCTCTCTCACACACACACACAAACACACTCACTCTTTCGCTCCTCTCTCTCTCTCTCTCTCTCTCTCTCACACACACACACACACACACACACACAATCCACGTGCTGAGCGGAGTGTATGTGACTCTCTCTCTCTCTCAAATTCAAATTCAAATTCAAATGAGCTTTATTGGCATGACTTATACAGTATTGCCAAAGCATTGGCCATTACATAGGCAATGAACAAATAATCAGTAAATGAATCAGTAAACAAATGCATGAAATACATGCATATATATCAGAAAACAAACAAACAAAATAAATAAATAAATAAACAAATAAACAAACAAAAAAAAAAAGTTTTTTTTTTTTTTTTTTTAACCAACTTTCAGACTTTAGTTTTGTCCACTGGCTGACTCTCGTAGTTTGTGGCAGGCTGTTACATAGTCTGCTGCTGTTGTGATTGAGCTGGAGTTTTCTCCCAAAATATGAATTAATTTTTCTGAATTTGGCAATGCCATAAAATTTGGATCTAGTTGTTGGAATCTAGAGAAATACTCTGATCTAATGCTGTGATAATGATCACAGTAAATGAGGAAGTGTTCTTCTGTCTCCACCTCTCTCTGAGAGCACAGTGAACACAGTCTCAGCTCTCGCGGCTGCCATCTCTGCCGGTGCCGTCCTCTCTCTACGGCCAGACTGTGGTCACTCAGCCTGTATCTGGTCAGGGTCTTTCTCACTTTATGCTCTTTCACACAGCTCAGGTATTCTGCTGGTTTATAATCTCTTTTGAGGTTTAAATAGAGTTCCATCTTCTTTTGTGATTTAGTAGCATCTTTCCAATAGTTAATGTAATTTAGTTTTTGTAATTGTATAATTTGGTTGGGCCAGCAGACAGTGCTGTGCGGGTCGGGCTGTAGTTTGAGCATCAGCTGTGAGAGTGCGCTCCGGGGCCGGTTCTGTTCCTGACACCGCAGGGCTTCGGCCTGGTATGAGCTCGGGTCACTGTGCTTTAGATGCTGGTAGAACTTTATAGCTCTTTTCTGGATGCTGATCAACAGGGGGTATTGTCCTAATTCAGCTCTGCATGAGTTGTTTGGTGTCGCTCTGTTCACTTTTAGGATGTTTTTGCAAATTTGGGTATGCAGAGTTTCAATTTCTTCTTTTTCCCATTTTGAGAAATCTTGGGTTTTTAGAGGTCCCCATATCTCGCTGCCATACAGAGCAATGGGTTCAATTATTGCTTTTAGGATTTTTAGCCAGGTTCGAATTGGAATTTCATGTCTAATTGTATTTTTAATCATGTAGAAGACTCTCATTGCCTTTGCCTTCAGCTCATTCACAGCCAGATTAAAGTTCCCTGTTGAACTCAGTTTCAGACCCAGATATGTGTAGTCATGGGTGTGTTGGAGGACTTGGTTTCCTGCTCTGAATATGTATTTATTTTCCCTACACCTGGATCTATTTTGAAAGATCATTACTTTAGTTTTTGCCAAGTTAATTTTGAGAGCCCACGTTTGGCTGAATGTCTCTACGACGTTGAGGAGCTGCTGTAGTCCCTCTTGTGTTTTAGACAGAAGGACTAAATCATCTGCAAAGAGGAGACATTTAACTTCTGATTGGGTCAGGGTTGGGCCGGGGGCAGTGGAATTATTTAATGCTTTGGCTAGTTCGTTTATATATATGTTAAATAGAGTGGGGCTCAATGGGCAACCTTGTCTGACTCCTCTTTGTTGGGAGAAAAATTCTGTTCGTTTATTCCCTATTTTTACAGCACATGTGTTGTTTTTATACATGGTGTTGATCAAATCAAATGTTTTCCCTCCAATCCCATTTTCCAGTAGTTTTAGGAAGAGTCCTTCGTGCCAGATCGAATCGAAAGCCTTCTCAAAGTCAATAAAGCAAGCGAAGATTTTGGATTTATTTTGGTATACATGTTTATCAATGATCGTGTGAAGTGTGTAAATGTGGTCAGATGTTCTGTGTTTGGGCAGAAATCCAATTTGACTTTTGTCCAGAATTTTGTGGGTTTTGAGAAATGTTTGCAGTCTTATATTAATAATCGAACAGAATATTTTCCCCAGGTTGCTATTGACGCATATGCCTCTGTAGTTGTTTGGCTCATGTTTGTCTCCTTGTTTAAATATTGGAGTTATTAGGCCTTGGTTCCAGGTGTCGGTGAAATATCCTACTCTCAAAATAATGTTGAATAATTTGACAATTGCAGTTCTGAGTTTTTCGTTGGTGTATTTGATCATTTCATTTAATATCCCATCTATGCCACATGCCTTGTTTGGTTTTAAAGCATGTAGTCTCTCTGTAAGCTCTTTTATTGTGATTGGGAAATCTAGGGGGTTCTGATTGTCTTTAATTTTTTCTTTCAGGATTTCTAATTTGGTTTTTAATTCATTTCGAGCAGGATTTGTTTCAGTTGTTTTGTACAGATTTTCAAAGTGTGTCCTCCAAATGTCCCCATTTTGAATGGCCAATTCTTCCTGTTGTGGTCTATAGAGCGAATTCCAGTTGTTCCAGAAGTTACTGGTGTGTATTGACTCTTCTATTACTTGAAATAATTGTTCTGTGTGCTGTTCCTTTTTGACTCTAAGAGTTTGTTTGTACAGTCTAAGGGTTTCGTGATACTGATGGCGGAGTTCTTCATTGTCAGGATCTCTGTGTTTTTGATTTGAAAGATTGCGTACAGTTGATCGGATATTTTTGCACTCGCTGTCAAACCACATTTCTTTGTTGTTTTTTGTTTTCCTTTTTGATGATTTATTTTTCAAATTGCATTTGGATGCTGATTGGTGGAATATTTTGGAAATGTCACTAAGTGCCAGATTTATGCCTAATTTATTTTGTGAATATGTGTTTGTTATGAATTTGTCTAATAATAAGTTGATCATTTTACTTTCTAGTGCATTTTGATAATTTTCTGTGCTGTTCTTTGTCCACTTGTAGGGTGGTTGCAGCTTCAGTAAGTGGGAGGGCTGTCGGTGTGATTCATTGGGACGAGTTTGTCTTATATATAGTGTAATTTTACTGTGGTCTGACAGAGGTGTTTGAGGACTGACTGTGAATGCCCTGAGATGCACTGGGTCAATGTCTGTAATGAAGTAGTCTACAGTACTGTTGCCCAAGAAAGAGTTAAAGGTGTAGGACCCAAAAGAGTCTCCCCGTATACGACCGTTCACTATATACAGGCCCAGTGATCGACACAGCTCTAGTAAGATTTTCCCACTTTTGTTTGTTAATTTGTCATAATTGTGTCTTAGGTGGTATGAGGGCAGATGGAGGCTGGTGTTTGTGACATATTTGTTTCCCTTAACAAAGTCTGGTTCATTTCCAGTTCTGGCATTTAGATCGCCACATATTAACACACTCCCTTTAGTTTGGTAATGGCTGATCTTCTCCTGCAGGATGGAGAAGGTTTCTTCATTATAATAGGGGGACTCGGCTGGGGGAATGTACATAGCACACAAGAATATATGACGGTCTGTGGAGACAATGTCTTTTTGGATTTTTAACCAAATGTTATTTTTTCCGATTTGTATATCTGTGATTGAGGTTATGAGGTGTGCTCTATACCAAATCAGCATTCCCCCTGATTCTCTGCCCTGAGTCACCCCTTTTAATTTTGTGGATGGTAAAACTATTTCTCTAAATCCAATTGGGCAGCCAGTGGACAAATCTCTAACATTCCATGTTTCCTGTAGGATTATTATATCCGAATCCATAATTTCTTTTTTAAAGTCTGAATGTTGGCTCTTGATACCAAAAACGGAGGACCTCAGTCCTTGAATGTTCCAACATGTGACTTTCAGGGAATATGAGCTCATTAAATAATCACATTAGTTATTTCAAAACAAGACAGACATCAGTATATGGAATTGATAAATCAAGAAGAATATTACATAAAAATATTATGAAATTAAGTTAAATGTGTCAAATAGATATTCAAAGATATCATATTCATATTATATATGTATACATACACATGGCCATACACACACACATACACATACATAAAGTAATATCAGGTTTCTAAAAATCGGATAAAATGAGTATAAAGTAAACACATATATATATATATACATACATACACACATACATAGAAACACCCACGCATGCACACGCACACATGTATACACATATATACACATACACACACACACATATATATAAACACACACGCATACACATCCATACACTACTTTTTTTTAAGAATAATGCATGTTTCTAAAAATCTGATTTAAAATAAGTAGAAATAAAACGCACTCTCACACATACACACTCATACATACATTTCTTTTTTTTTTTTTTTTTTTTTTCTAACCCATGAGATGTGAGCACAGCAGGGTCAGCATGTGCTGGATGTTAGTGAGGTCTCTGGATGGAGATGAGTCCGTCTGGCTGTGGGCTGTGCTGGGGCTGCAGTGGGTCAGGGATCTGCCGGCTGCTTCAGCGTAGCTCCGTCTGTCCGGCTGTTGCTGCTGCTGATGATGATCATGTGGATGAGAAGGCGAGGGGGCTTCAGGCCTGGTCATGCGGTGTTTTCCAGGGGGGAACACAGAGCCTGTCGTGGGGTTCCTCCGGTCAGAGCTGAAGTGGTGGAGGGGGTGGTGTTTAGGGGGGTGTCCTTGCAGTAACTCTATGGGGTGTCCGTGAAGTCGCTGCGGTGCGCTGGAGCTGCGGTTGAGTGCGATGTCCTTCAGGGTTTTGGCAAACACAGGGACTGCCCTTCTGTGGAGGTGGACGTGGTCGTACAGGCTGCTGAGATTCAGAGTGGGGTGCTGAGCCAGGTGTACATTGGGCTTTAGGGCACAGTCTCTGGAAATTCTAGCATTTACATGCCTGATGGTGTCTGGGTGGAAGTCCGAGCGCAGTAGTAGGGTGGACAGGATGATTTTGGAGTTGGGGAAGTTGGAGGATGCCTTCTCAGTCATGTTTATGAGAGCTGTGGCTACTCTCTCTCGCTGAGCTCGGAGGTCGTTGGTGCCGGTGTGGATGATGATGTGACTGGGGGAACCCAGCTCTTCTTCACACAAGAGCTCCAGGGCCTTCTGTGTGTTTGGGCACCATATTTTTTTGACATTTTTTCTGGGGAAAAGTCTCTTTTCATCGATAAACTTGCTGTTGGAGTCCATGAGGAGTATAATCTGCGGCTGTGTCTGACTGTGGGAGTCTGCTGGAGGAGGGCTGCTGGTGCTGGTCTCTGTGTTCGCTGGAGGACGAGTCTCCTCTGAGCACTGCTGTTCTCCTCTCTGTGTCGGCTGCTTCTCCACAGCCGACCGGTGTATGGTGTGGGACTCTCTGTCCTCTCTCAGCTTTCTCAACTCTTCCCTCATTTCAGATATCTGATTGCTGTACTCTTCTCCCTGTTTTTTCATTTCTTGAGTTTCTTTCTTAAGGATTTCTATTTCTTTCCTGTAATCCGCTTCTTTCTCTGTTGGATCAGTCTCCTTCACTACTTCACTTCTATGCACCTCCTCTCTCAGCTGCACCAGCTCCAGCTCCATCTCCCTGAACTTCTCCTTCATGTCGTTGATGATGCTGTGTAGAAGGGAGATCTCCTCACTGTCGTCTCTGGACTGCTCAGCTGTGGACTGATGGCTGGAGGTCGAGGGGTCATCTGCACGTTTCTGTGTATTAGGACTGGTCTTGTTCAGCTGAGCTTTTACTTTAATTTGCAGGAAATCCTTTTCAAATTGTTTCAGCTTCCCCTGAATCATTACAGTCCCGTTTTTATAAAGGTTTGCTGTTATTGTGACATCTGAATCTGGATCCTCATCTTCTTTAATCTGTAGTTTCCATCCATTACTGATGCCCTTTCTAATCACTGAGGGGTAATGATGTTTGATTGCAGAGTGCCAGGCTTCGGGGTCTTCTGTGTAGAATATGATGTTACTGACCTCTCCATTCCTGTACAAGTCGGAGTACAGGGTTTCTGGGTTGTCCTTGAGGAGCTTTTCTTTATGTTTTTTCTTAAGGATCTCATTGGTAGCTTTGGATGGATATGTTACAGGGATTGATTCCGTCATTTTTCAAATATTCTGACAGTTGCTGGCAGTTTGTTGTTGTTTTATGAATATTTATATCTACTGGAGTTAGCCCTTATATTGTAGATTAATTAAATCAGTTTTGGGGCAAATCTTTCTCCAAAACAGGTGGTTGATTGTAGATATTTTGTGTACTCACTCGGAGATTCTCTTTTCCTCTCTCTCGTGGCAGTTGTGAGGCCTTTAAGCCTTCTGTCAGCCTTCTGTCTGTTGGTTGTCAGCTAGGTGTCTTCTGCTGAATTTTCTTGATCAGTTCAATGTCCTTTTGTTAAAATGTTGCAGATGGTCTTATTTTATAAATGTTTATAAAAATTGATTGTCTGTCTTGTCTTAAAACAACATTTAAAAAGCAAAAAATCAGGAGCTCATTTTCATGCTGCTGCTGCTGAACGGAACCTCTCTCTCTCTCTCTCTCTCTCTCTCTCTCTCTCTCTCTCTCTCTCACAAACTCACACACACACCCACACACACACACTCACTCTTTTGCTCCTCTCTCTCTCTCTCTCTCTCTCTCTCTCTCTCTCACACACACACTCCATCCACGTGCTGAGAGGAGCGTATGTGACACTCTCTCTCTCTCTCTCTCTCTCTCTCTCTCTCTCTCTCTCACACACACACACACACTCACTCCATCCACGTGCTGAGCGGAGCGTATGTGACTCTCTCTCTCTCACATACACACACTCACTCTTTCCCTCCTCTCTCTCTCTCTTTCAATTCAATTCAATTCAAAATTGCTTTATTGGCATGACTGTACATCATACAATATTGTCAAAGCTTGGAATACATAGAATAATTATAAAGACATCAACATAGTAAAATAATATAGCATTTTAAATTGATTGTACAAATTAACAGTGTAAAATAAATAAAATGGAACAGCTTATGAACATTTAAAAATTCTGTGAAGAATTTAGAAAAACAATGCGTATGAGTGTGTGGTGTACAGGGGTGTGTGTGTATGTGTGTGTGTGTTGGCGCATCACTGATTGGTCGTCGACTCTCTCTTTTTGTGACATGCATCAATGTATCTGGCTGCTAGTGTGATACAATCTTTTTTTTCACCTAATAGATGTTGTAATTGTGTTTTGTTATTTAATTGCATAAATTTAGGGTAAAGTATTTCAAATTTTGTGTAAAAAGTCCCTCTAATGTCCTTATAGTTGGGGCAGCTGGTGAGGAAGTGTTGCTCAGTCTCCACTTCTCCCTGCTCACAGTACGGGCAGACGCGTCTCTCTCTGGGTCGCCAGTTCTGTCTGTGTCGGCCCGTCTCTACAGTCAGTGTGTGATTGATCAGTCTGTACCTCGTCATCCTTCCTATTCTGCGGTGGTGTAGTCTCTATTTAGGGCCAAATAACATTCAAGTTTACTTTGTTTCTCTGTAGTTTTAGTCCAGGAGGTCAGGTAATTCTCTCGTTGTGCTTGTATGATGTGTTTGGGCCGGATTGTGTGTGTGAGGGTGTGTGTGTCCTGAGGCGGAGTAAGGTTAGTGGTGTCAGTGTGTGTGTGGAGCCGCAGGACCAGCTGAAGGAGCCGGCTCTTTTCAGGGTTCATCTCATGGGTTTTAAGGGCTTTAAAATGATAAGAGTTGGGGTCACTCATCTTTAGATGTTTCCAAAATGTGATGATTCGTTTCTGAACGTGTATTAGCAGAGGGTATTGGCCTAACTCTGCCCTGCATGCGTTGTTCGGTGTGTTCCTCTGTACTCCCAGGATACTCTTACAGAACTCGGCATGCAGGGTTTCAATCGGGTTTTTGTCCCATTTGTCAAATTCATGATTTAGGAGAGGACCCCAAACTTCACTGCCATATAATGCGATCGGTTCTATGACTGATTGGAATATTTTGAGCCAGATTCGGATTGGTATTTCAATTTGGATAGATTTTCTATAAATATAAATAATAAAATAAATAAATAAATAAATAAATAATAGATTTTCTCTCTCTCTCTCTCTCTCTCTCTCTCTCTCTCACACACACACACAATTCAATTTCAATTTTCAATTTCAATATAGCTTTATTAGCATGACTGTGTAACACAATGTTGCCAAAGCATCAACATATTATATATAAATAATAGAACAAACACACAGAACATATATGTATAGATCATGTCATATAGATCATGTCATATGTAGCATGGTAAATAAATAAACACAGTATATATTAAAAAATGAATAAATACAATTAGCCATCTCTGGCGTTGTGAATAGCTAACACATATTTAGCCGCTAGTGCAGCTGTATTATCATCTTCTCCGAGTAAGAAGAACATTTTCTCAGTGTCACTCAGATCAGAGAATGATGGGATCAAGGATTCAAATCTGGGCAGAAAAGTTTCTCTAATATTGGTATATTTGGGACAGAAGAGCAGAAAGTGTTCCTCATCCTCTATGTGCTGTAGATCACAGTGTCTACATATCCTCTGCTCTCTCTCTGTCCATGTGTGTCTATGTCTTCCTCTCTCTATCTCTAGATCATGGTCGCTTAATCTGTATTTGGAGAGGATTTGTCTTTCTTTAAAATGTTTAATAAATAGATAGCTGGCCAATTTAGTGGTTCTATTGAGGGTCGAATAACATTGGAGTTTATTTTGGAGGTCAAAATGTGCTTTTAGTGATTTATCATGAGTGTCTATTAGGTGTGTGTGGATCTCTTTAACAGTAGTTTTGGGGCTGTAGCTGTAGTCAGTGGGAGGTTGGGTCTGATGGACGAGTTGAAGAGCGAGTGTGTGTAGAGGATGAGGTTCTGCTGAGCTTTCATTGGCGAGGAGGGCTTTGTATTGGACTGACTCTGGATCAGACTGATGGAGGTGATGCCAGATCTGAACACATCTTTTCTGGATCTCGATGTTCAGCGGGTACAGGCCTCGCTCAGCCCTGCAGGCGGCAGTGGGTGTGTTTCGGTGAACCCCTAAAATATTTTTGGCAATTTCCAATTGAAATTTTTCTACTAATGTTTTATCCCAATTTTTTAAATTTAGTAGTGGTCCCCAAATTTCACATCCAGATAAAAGGATTGGTTTTATTATCGATTTATATAATTTTATCCAGGTTTTAATGGGTAATTTTAAGTGTCCACATCATGACTTTATGGCATAAAAAGCCCTCCGAGCCCTTTCACTCAGTGTTTTGACAGCCAGACCGAAGCGCTGATGTCGATGCCCAGATAGCTATAACTCGTGCTGTGCTGCAGGATCTGGCCTTTATACAGAAACTGGTGTTTGTGGTCCTGAGATCTGGCCTTCTTCTGGAACACCATGACTCTGGTTTTGTCCAGAATGACTGTTAGGGCCCAGTCGTGACAGTATTGTTCCAGCAGGGACAGGCTCTGCTGAAGGCCCTCAGGTGTGCGGGACAGCAGGACCAGATCATCCGCGTACAGCAGACATCTGACCTCTGACCCCTGACCCCTGGCCTGTGTGTGGTGTAGAGTGAGGCCGGGCACAGTGGACTGCAGCCCTGCCTCACTCCACGGCCCTGCTGGAAGAACGCGCTTCTGTGGTTCCTGATGTCCACCGCACTTTTGCTGTTGCTGTACAGAGATTTTATGATGTCAAACGTTTTTCCGCCAATGCCAATTTTTAGAATTTTGTATAGTAGACCATCATGCCAAATTGAATCGAATGCTTTTTTGAAGTCTACAAAACATGCAAATATTTTCCTTTGTTTGTCATTAATGATTTTGTTTATGAGTGTGTGGAGTGAATAGATGTGGTCGGATGTGCAGCGTTTTGGTAGAAAGCCAATCTGTGCTTTATTGATGAGATGTGTGAGATGATGCGTGTGTTTATGTTTATCACACACACACACACACACACACACTCCATCCACGTGCTGAGCGGAGCGTATGTGACTATCTCTCTCTCTCATGTATGTGACTATCTCTCTCTCTCTCACACACACACACACTCACTCTTTCCCTCTCTCTCTCAGATGGGTGGCCTACTCTCACGTGGACTTCTCTGGGAGCCAGTATGTCCTGGAGAAAGGCTTCTACAACAACTGTGGCGACTGGGGCTCCGGAGACAACCGCATCTGCTCGCTCCAGCCCATCCTCGCTGTAAGAGCCCTTCCTCCTCATTCCTTAGTCTGATCCTGTGAGGGAACACTGCAGGAGTTAATGATATATTTACTGAATGAGCTTCAAGTGAATCAATAAAAACTCAGCATTGTTTGTGAAATGTATAAATCAACTTGCTGTTGCTGTGTTTTAGGCTCCCAGTGAAGGACCCAGCTTCAGAAACGAGGTGAGTCGATCGCATGTAACGACTCCCAAGGCTTCATTTATTTGATTTGTATAACATTATAAATGTCTTTAAGGCCTTGATATACTTTTGTGATGTTATTTCGTATAAAATCAGGCCAAAACAAAGTTTGTTGTGTGAGTTCTTGAAACAGCTTCAGAAGCAAACTTCCTATTATGGCTGAAAGCTGTTAAACACATCTGAACTGGATAACAGTGAAAACACAGATTGCTGGAAAACTCCACAAAAGCTGCTACATTAAAGCAATCTATTGTATAAAGTGTTGTATAACTAAACGTGACGTGACTGGAGTCTGAATCTCTACTGTGTGTTTTCCTTCTTACTGAGAGGACATATTTACATATTCATAGTCAACCATATATCGCTGTAGCCTGGGTTTCCCCATTCTGCCTTGCCGCAGCACGATTTTATTTGCGCTGCAAGGCAGTCTGGATACCATGAACCAAATTTTCCTCTGAAATAGGGAACCAATCACAGAACGGGGAGGGAGCACAGGTGCATTTGATAGACATACAGGCGCATTTGATAGACATTCGTAGCACCCAATAATACGGCTCTGGGTATTCGTAAACCACGCCTCAAATACGAGAAATTGAACATGTGGTTTCCAGACCACGTTTCATTCTCAATGATACGGGGTCTGGCGTTAGAAACTTCAGAGCCACCGAATGACGAATACGAAAAAACGCATACGAAACTTATGGTTTAAGTTAAAAAGCGAATTAAAAGTTTTTTACTCCGTATTTTTGTGGGACTGTAATTTTTATTGTGTTTTGTGAAGCGCTTTGGTCAGCAGAAATGTTGTTTTAATGTGCTATATAAATATAATGGACTTCAATGGGAACCAAACGGTTCAAGGTCCAAAAGACACTTTCAGTGCAGCTTCAAAGGGCTTTAAATGATTCCAGGTGATGAATAAGGGTCTTATCAAGTGAAACGATTGCTCATTTAAAAATAAAATAACAACGTTTTTGTTTAAGTTTTAGTCAAATGCTCGCCTTGCTCTGTTCTATGATGCGCGTCTACTCTCCTGTTCAAACTCGTTCATCAAAATGAACAAATCTTTTTTCGAGTCATGACTCGAAGGGTCCTTGATAAGACCCTTATTCATCGTCTGGAATCGTTTAAAGCCCTTTGAACAGTTTGCACTGAAACTGTCTTTTGGACCTTGAACCGCTTGGTTCCTGTTGAAGTCCATTATAAGGAGAAAAATCCTGGAATGTTTTCATCAAAAACCTTAATTTCTTTTCAACTGAATATGGACATCTTGGATGACATGGGGGTGAGTAAATTGTCAGCAAAAGTTTTTTTAAAAGTGAACTACTCCTTTAAGGGAAGAATGAAAATAAACGTCCTTTACTGTCAGCTTTGATCAGTTGTATGCATTCTTGTCATATAAATGCTCTCGTTCGCTCTTCTGCAGGTGTTGTTGTACTCCGACCTGGATTTCCAGGGCTCCTGTCGAGTCTGTTCCCAGAACCAGAGCTGTTTGCCTGAGAGCCTGTCGGTCCGGTCCGTCAGGGTGGTGGGAGGAAGGTCCGTGAAGGTCATCCTTTGGATTCATGCTCATATATTGTGGGAAACTCAGCTTGTATTCCTCTGTCTCTTTCAGCTGGGTGCTCTATGGAGGAGAGAACTTCACGGGAAACATGTGTGTTTTATCTGAAGGAGAATATCCCAGCCTGACCAGCATGGCCTTCCCCCCCGACTCCAGCGTTCGCTCCGTCAAAGCAGTGCCAATGGTGAGTGGAAACCGAGTGAATGAGGCATTTATATAGTTCTTACACTACATGATCACAATAAACAGGCACGTAAAGACTTCACTGGCTCATGTGAACATGCAGGATATTGATGGTTAAAAACATTGAAATAAAGACAGCTAGGTACATCACTGAAAAAACCTATGCGCTTTCTTACTCAACTAGCTTCTTGATGTTTTTTTCAGTGACGCACCGAATTCATGTTTTCGAACATTAATATCCTGCATGTTCACATGAGCTCGGTTTCACACACACACACACACACACACACACACACACTTCGATCAGAGTGGAATCTTTGCGTGCCTGTATATTGTGGTTAAAATCGGCATAGAGTGCATATTTTTCTATGATTATGAGCTTAATTGCATCGATTTGATGCAAGTGTTGTGTTTAAATGAGGTCAAGTTTAATGGCGATGATGTGATGATGTCACTGACGTCAGAGCCATGTTTTGAGAGAGTTCCGACACTGCCAGAGACCGCCATTGTAACTTAGGAATGCGGAAGTAACACGTGTCATGGAGCCGCTAATAGTTCCAACCGCTGATAGTTCCAGCATTGAACCCCATTCATTTTCAGTGCTTCCGAAGTACGCTCGCTGGTAAATTAATGAAATTACTGTATTTTTTACTTTTACACACATTAGCCGACTTCTCGTGAATCTAGTCTGTAGTTAAATGTTATGTAGCCAGATCTAGTAAATGTTAATTGGAAGATAATAGGTTAATTGCAGCGATAGCTTACGTGACCAACACTTCACTAGCGTTGTTAGCTAACTTATGGTAACCTGATGTATATAATATTTTTTATAACATCATATAAATATATAACATTATTATATTATTTAAAAATATATATAAAATAGCCATACTGAATTGGATCCCAACAGTTATGGATCATATTTAGGAACAAATATTTCACTCATTAACTCATCATTATCATATCTTTATTCAGGAAAATACATATTACAGTTTTTCTCAATTGTTTACACACAAATTCCGGTACTTGAGACACAATGACCACAACATGTAACTCATTCACCAACCCCCTGAACAAATTCAGGGGAACTACAAGCACAATTCCTGCTTTATACTCAAATTCGAGTTCTTAAACACACTTTTTTCAAAACACTACACACAAATTCTCTGCATTTTGGCACAATTTTCATGCAGAAAATCTCTTGTTTTCACAAGGAACACAATGCCATTCAAATATTTACACTGACTCGTCACATGGGCAAACACCCCTCACACAGTTTTACAATTAGCAATCAGAGCTTTAGCATAAGAGAGGATGCAGCATATATATATATATATATATTTTTTTTTTTTTTTTTTTTTACTGTAACAGCATAATCATTTTTTTTCTGTTGTTTTGTAGATCACTGCATGTACAACTTTGTGTTGGTTGGGGTGTATGAAATGTGCAATCTATCTCCCATTGTTTTTGTGGGAAAAATAAAATATATTTGTTACCGTGTATTTGTGTGTTCTGGGTATAAAAACAATATTCACAAATATTTTACAACACACTTATGTATGTAATGTCTGTAGTAAGTGTAACACTGAACAAAAAAAGGCCCAAGTCATTATGATGAATGGAGAAGGAGTGTTTTCCATTGATCGTATGTGTTTTACATTGAGCACATCAGTGTTCAACTGGTTCTTATAAATGTCTATTCATATGATGGTTTGTGTGTGTCATTTGAAAACAAAATAACATTTTGAGAATATATAACACTGTTTTGAATGTAAAGTTTCATTTTGCACTAGAATTGAGGGGTTTTGCCGATTGTGTGAGTGGTTTTATATTTGTGTGTAGAGTTTTGAGAATATGAGGCATGCTTGCAGGAAATGTGTGTAAACAATCGAGAAAAACTGTAAATGGTCCATAGCACTATACAAAATGAAGTGCATTCAAAATAGAAAAGATACCTAACAGTTAAAATTTACCGAACATTACTGTAAATATGGTCATTGCTATGTTATGGGAGCAGTCTATATCCCTCCTAAATCATTCATTTGTACATGCACAGTGTAATTATTTATATTTTATGTTGGTTGTCATGATTATAATCCTGAACGGGCCACCGGTCCACGGGTCTTTGCGTGATCACGGTAGGCTAATGGCTGAATCGGAATTTATAAGCAAGATCACAGGAATCAATAACCTACATCCCAGTTGTGCTAAAATAAATATCATGAGACGTCCATCATCAGATGAATGACATGGAAAAGTTAAGTTAGAGCCGCTAAAGCCAGTGCAACTACCAATGCGAACATGAACACAAGCTTCTCCCTCAAAAAATATAGCCTAAAAAACATCTAAGTTGTCACCCTGCCTCTCCAAATGCAACACTGACATTAACCAAATGCAATAAAAGCTTAAAAAGTACTTTGGTGTGCGTTTTATTTTATATTTACCGTTTAATAATGCAATCGCTGCTGTCTGTCCATTGAAGAGCATGACAGCCCGCGTCTGTTTTGGAACTATCGGGGCTTCCATGAACCACTTGACAGCCTTGCGGCGACATCAAAGCGTGTCGCAACTCTCTCAATACATGGCTCTGGCTGACGTGGGCCGGTCGTTCTCTCTCTCAGGGCTTTTCGGTGCCGTCGATCTCTCTCTTTGGCCTGGAGTGTTTTGAAGGTCGAGAGGTCACTTTCGACTCGCCGGTTTCCAACATACAGGAGGAAGGATTCAATACGCACTTCCTCTCTGTCAGGGTCAACAGCGGCTGGTGAGTTTAAAATGCTAGTTATTATTTCTCAAGTCTATATGGTATGATATTTTCACACACATACTCCCATTCAAATGTTTGCATTTTTTAAAGATTTTTTAAAATGTTTTTTTAAAGAGTCTCTTCTGCTCACCGAAGCTGCATTTATTTTATCAAAAATACAGTAAAACAGTGAAATATATGCAGAGATGTATAAAGTACTAGAAACCCGGACTTGAGTAAAAGTACAAGTGCTCTATCAAAAAAGTGACTTGAGTAGAAGTTGAAGTGCTCTTTATGCACCACACTTAAGTAGATAAAGTATTCAACATCTTTTGTACTTAAGTATTGCAAGTAGTTTATTTTAAAATTCACTACTTAAGTACTAAAAGTAAAAGTACAAGTATTGTGTCATGTAATTATTAAAGAAAGCAGTCAAAAGTTTGAACTAGCAATCAAATAAGGCGCTTTGGCGGGATACAAATTTGCTTTGGCGGCCGCCCCTGCATTAGTTGTCAATGTGTGTGTCAATCAATTAACCTGGCATGCCAGACCTACATCAAGATGTCACACTTTGCAGCAAAATAAATTTTGCTGCCGCTAGGGTGCGTCTAGATTTCTAGGCTATCAATCAATACCATTAAACTGGCGTGTGATCTAGGCAGCATGAAAGCCAACTTGCAACGAATGATTCGTAAAATTTTTATAATTGTAACGAGTAACTAGCAGAACTTTTAAAAAAATATCTAAGTCAAAGTATTAAATTCATCAAAAATATCTACTGAAGTAAAAGTAGAAGTATGAGAATAAAACAATACTCTAGTAGAGTACAGATACAGCATTTTAGTACTTAAGTACAGTACTTAAGTAGTTCTACTTCGTTACTATACATCTCTGCTCCAGAGTAATCATCTGTTTTCTATGTGAATATATAGTAAAGTGTAATTTATTCCTGTGATCAAAGCTGAATTTATCATCATTACTCCAGTCTTCAGTGTCACATGATCCTTCAGAAATCACTCTAATATGAGGATCTGATGATCAACAAACATTTGATTATTATCAGTGTTGAACACAGCTTCAGATATCAGTGGAAACTTTTTTTCAGGATTCTTTGATAAATACAAAGTTAAAAAGAACAGCATTTATTTTAAATATAATCTTCTGTAACATAAATGTCTTTACTGTCACTTTTGATCAATTTAATGCATCCTTGATGAATAAGACTAGAATCTAAATGAAATCTTAACCAACCCCAAAGTTGACTAAAGCACGTCGATGTCTCCTCAGCTGGGTGTTGTGTGAACACAGCAACTACAGGGGGCGCCAGTTCCTTCTGGAACCCATTGAAATCACAAACTGGCACCAGTTCAGCTCAGTGTCCTGCGTCGGGTCCCTGTATCCCGTCAGACAGGTCAGTTTCTCCTCCACATGGCCTTCTCTTCTCTTTCAAGGCTCTTTTAAAAAGTTCTCTGAAGTATATTGATTCTTTTCTTCGGTTGGATTTACTAATTTATTTTTCAGTTTGGTAGTGTTTTGCTACTCCTGTTTTAAGGTTACTCTTAGCTATGTTGCTCTTATTTTTAGTTTTATTTTTTGTTATGCACGTTATATCTTCTTTTAAACGTGTTGTTCTGTAAAGCACTTTGGTCCGCATAGTGGCTGTTGTAAATGTGTATAGAAATAAAATTGAACTTGATCTCTGAAGGATGTATTGTATGTTAATATCCCTGTAGAAGCAAAGACTGTTCCGCGTGAGGAATAAGGAGACGGGCCACTATATCTCAGTGCAGGGCGGAGTGGAGGACATGAAGACGGGTCGCGTGGTCGTGTCGGAACAGGTCGAAGGAATGAGTGACTTGTGGCTCTATCAGGATGGCCTCATCAAGAACAAGGTGTGTTACATTTCAGTTAACATTCAATATCATTGATCTCCTGCATCGACAGATTTATATGAGAAATGAGCTGAGCTGGATGATGACATCACGGTTTACTCCAGAGCGGCTATATACTGTATATATATATATAAACTGATTTAATAACTTTTTTAAACAAAAATGAGCCATCACTGAACTGAAGCTGGACTGTGACGCGATTCTCTATTTTCTTGTTATCTCTGTAAAGCTACTCTGAAACACTCTGTTTTGAAAGTAAAAAAAAAAAAGTAAAAAGCGCTATATAAATAAATGTGACTTGACTTACACTTCCACTGTGTACTTATTCACCGCTTCAAACTCACTGTTGACTGTCTGTGTGTGTGTGTGTGTGTGTGTGTCAGCTGGCCCGAAGCACGAGTATTCAGGTGATGGGTAACGTGGAGCCCGGTGCTAAAGTGGTGTTGTGGACGGAGACGCGTGTGCCGGTGCAAACCTGGAGCGCAGAGGTCAGAGGTCAAATCAAGAGCAACACCTTTCCGGGGATGGTGCTGGATATCAAGGGTGAGAACAAGCTCTGACACACTATCATTAGGGGCCAAGCCCCGAAGGGGCTAAGGCACCTATTGTATTTGTTGGTTTTTTTATTATTATTATTCCGCAAATGGGAGTCTATGGCAGCCCTATGAACCGTAAGTAGGAAAATGATGAAATTAGGAACACTTGTAGTAATGCTAATGAATAGTAATTGGACCAATTTTTGACCCTCTAGGACCAACTCTATAGCGCCACCAGCAGTTCAAAAATTCAACATTGAAATGGTTATAACTTTTGAACCCTTTGCTCCAGAGACATGAAACTTAGTACACCTGATTCCTCTCATCATGCTGATTGCAACCAATACTGTACATTAAGACCCCGCCCATTACAGTAGTGGCCATTTTGAAATGTACAGTTCTCAGTTTTTTCGCTACTCCTCCTTCAAATTTTGTCCAATTTTCTCCAAATGATTTTTTTCTGCACTCAAATGATCTTCAGACTGAGCCGCATAAAAGTACTGTCCCCGATTTTTTTATTCATCTTTGTTCAAAAGTTATGGTGTCGCAAACTTAACGAGGTCCACCCAAAATTGGCTAAGAGGCTGTATCTTGGCCAAAGTTTGATCAATCGAAACGAAAATTGGTACACTTCATCGGAACCACGTTCTGAGGTTCCATGCCAAAGTTGGGAACAGCGCCACCTACGGGTCGTGAGATGTGCAAAATTGCTATTTTGGCCAATAACTTTTGAACACTTTGTCAGAAAATCATAATTGTGGTATCTATGGATTCCTTGCGTCATGCCAAATCCTTGGATATCGATTTTTCCATGATGGGATGTACCCTGTGTCCGCCATTTAGAATTTTGTCATAATTTGCAATATCTTTTAAACTATTTGAAATTTCTTCACCAAATTTGGTATGGATTACCATTAGCATGGCCCGGAACAGTGATGCGCGGGTCAATGTATAAACAATCCGCAACCGACCGACGTTTTCAACTACCCGCCCGCAACTCGGACCGCAAAAAAAGTAAAAAAAAATTTTGTACCCGACCCGCTTCCTGACCGCATTTTTTAAAAGTAGTAAATGCTCATCGGAGCGTTATTGGGCCATAGATGTGTAATAACACAGCATCGCAAGAAGACGTACGCCTACACATAACAAAGGCAAAGCCAGCACTTAGGTCATCATCTTTCATTATTTCAGCAAATGTCTCCCACACTTTTACTCTTTCTATTTGTGTATTTGCGGAGCTTCCACTCCCCAGTCTTCACCTTTTCTCTTGCCGCCTCCATCTCTCTTCAGACTGTAGTGATCATAGACATGGCCGGTGTGGTGAAGAGATGAGTCTCCCTGAAGAGATGAGTCCCACCTTAGGACCCAAGCGATCCGATTGGGTTCGTGAACGAATCGTTCTTTTGAACCGGTTCTTTTTAGTGAACCGGTTGAACCAGTACACTAAATCGAACTGAATCGTTCGAAACAGTTCGCGTCTTGCGCCAGTGCTGATCCAGAAGTTACTAAAGTTACTCACTTTCAGACATGCCTGATAGTCCCTCCGAATCGAAATAAATCAATATCCTGAATTATATTTTACTTCAGTAACTCCAACAGTTCACTGAACCGAGACATGTTGGTGCCACTGTGATGAGTGATGAGCACGAGCAGCTGATACTGAGCATAGATACTGCGTACTACCGAACGCACAGGGACAACAGTTCTCGAATCACCAGTATAGATCCTGGAACTGTTTAGACTGAGCTTGTGTGTAATCTTCGTGCCAGTTATTAAGCCAATAATGTGTAGGGCTGTATATTTCATCAAAAATTGTGTCTAGTACTATATTAATACAAATGTTTAATTGGCATCTTTTTTCAAACGACCCGACCGACCGCGACCCGAATATCATTAAAAACATTTTTGGATGACCCGTAACTGCGGGTAACCGCGGGTGACCGCAGGCACCCGCTCATTTCGGATCAACCCGCGCATCACTGGCCCGGAAGTACCTGAGAAGTTTGGTCACAGCGCCACCTATTGTTCCAGAGATATCATTGTTTTTGAAAAAATGCTTATAACTTTTGCTAACATTGCTTGAAATTTGATTTCTATATGTCAAAATATTCTTTGGGTTATGCCGATTTCAACAATATCTCATATGTTACTTTTGAACAATGTGACTGGCCGCCATATTGGAGCGAATGTGAAACAGTTTTTTCGCTACTCCTCCTTCAAATTTTGTCCAATTTTCTCCAAACATGCACTCAAATGATCTTCGGACCGAGCCGCATAAAAGTACTGTTCCTGATTTTTTTATTCATCTTTATTCAAAAGTTATGGTGTCGCAAAATGAACAAGGTCGACCCAGAGTTGGTTCAGAGGCTGTAACTTGTGAACAGTTTGTCACAACATCATAAAATTGGTATCTATCGATTCCTTACGTCCTGTCGAATCCAATCAGTGGCGTTTCTACTTTTAAGTACACCCAGGGCGAGACCCCCTTCGAGCGCTGTTGCTCTGCTAAAAGATTTATTTACGGAGAAGAGAAAAAAACACCCAAGTGTTTGGGTGCACGTGCACTCCCATACTGAAAAGTTTATGAGCGCGCTTCCCGTGAGCACATAATGAGCGCGCTTCCCGTGCGCCTATTTGAAAATTTGAAATAGCTACCGCTACTGAATCCAATGATATGTATTTTGCCAGGATTGGATGTACCAAGTCATAAGATACATTAGCATTGAGCTAGCTTAGCATGCTAATCTGGATAACAGGTCATGGAACTTTTTTGAGAACTCATTCTCACACTGAAACCTCTCCTCAACAGGCTGTTGTACACGCATGAGTGATTAGCTCAACGTGTTACACCACGGATCCCGATGCTTAGCGTTGTGGGTTCGCCACTCAGTGTGACACGTGCCCAGACTGTATGAGGTACTGTGGCAGGAAAAGATGCGGAAGTTGCGTCTGTTCCAGGCATTGTGTCTAAGAATGATCTCATCTGAAGCTGTCACATACAACATGCAATTCTTTTACGTAAAATTAATTGTTCTTCTTCACCCAGAATGGTTGTCAGTGGCAGCCATTTGAACCACAAGTAGGAAAATTTGCTCACATGTAATGGTAATGCGTAGTAAGCTGATCAATTTTGGATGATTTAATCAAACTTTAAAATATAATATGCTCTGCATTCTATTCAAAATACTTCATTTTGACCTGATTCTCTCTTTAAACTATTGAATTTTTTCAGCTGTGTAGATGCATGTTGGCCAAGTGGCGCAATGTGTTGAGTGACAGACACCTAATCTATAGATAGTGGGTTCGAGTCCTGTGTAGGCCAACTTTAAAATTATGCGTAAATTTGTCATTTCAATTCCTTTATTATCCATGTGAGAGCTTTTTAAATACAATATCCTCTGCATTTTCCTCAAAATTCTTGTTTTTTACCTGAGTCTCGCTTCAAACTACTGATTTTTGGCAGCTGTGTAGATGCAAGTCTGCCAAGTGGCGCAATGTAATGAGTGACATGCACATGACCTATTGTTATGAACTGCTCTGAGGCTTGTAGATGTGAAGATCCAAATGCAGCTTTAATTTAAGAATAGTCGTACAGGCAGGGTAGAGAATCAGAAGACAGGACAATGGAGAATACACAGTGGGAATCCAAGAAACAGGCAGAGGTATGGGCAGGCAGCAATAATCAGAATCCAAGAACAATCCAAAAAAAATCAAAAACCAGAAAACAAACACGGAAAACACTCAGAAATGCAGACACACAGTACAACAAGACTTCGCAAACACTGAATGTGAACACAAGGTATATATAAGCTGTGTCCCAATGTGAAGGTTGCATCCTCTGAAGTCCGTATTTGAAGGACGCTTGGCCGTATTTAAAGGCCGATTGCGTCACAGCCGCGCGACGAAGGACGTCCCGATTCAAAGGCTGCATCCGCGAAGGCCGCATTTAAAGGCCGATTGCGTCATCGCGGTGGGATGAAGGCTGTCCCAATTCAGTTATGCATCCTCCGAAGGCCGTATTCGAAGGCCGGTTGCGTCATTGCAGCGCGACGAAGGCTTACCTGATTCAAAAGCGACGCCAAATGCACCCTTCGTTTCCCCGTGAAAGGAAGGATACATAAATGGACACTTCGCGGACTATCCTACCCGATCCTACCCCATAAATCATTGCGCGGGTGACGACAGCATTTTTATTTTAAAAAAGGGTGGCCGAGAGAGTTTAGTGGTGGACGGAAAATTCACATTTAAATGTAAAAGTATTATGTTTTTATTTACTCAAATAGCCAGAGAAACCAGTGTTAACAGCCAAAAGTTTTTTTTTTCGTTTTTTTTTTTCTTATTGTTATTCTTAACTCATTCGTCAGCATTCCATGGTTTTGTCAAGTGGAAATGTGAAAACGGCTTTTATAGCCTTGTATTGTTTTTCTTGTACATTGTATTTCTTTATTATTCATTATTTAATTATTTTATGCAACTTTAAATGTGTACACAAAAGAGAATTCATGGCTCTGGATATTTGTTTATTTTTGTAAGGGTCTCTGAGTAATTGCAAGGTTGATACATTTAAACTATAATATATTTTTGTTTTGTGTCCTTTAATGTAAAATGTGTAGTGTTGTCCTGTGAGGGAAAAAAAGTAGGCTACTTCACAATTGTACATGAATACTAGTATGAAGTTCCTTACATTCTCCCAGACTCCCACTGGTTATTTTAAAAATTAAAGTAACAAATTGTTGGTCCATTGTCACAATATTGACAAATTGTTGCTAACTTCAACTTCGTCCCTTATCAAAGTGCGCACCTGAAGCGCTCGGACCGGTCTAGCCTGCGGAGGATTGTTCTTGTCGCCTAGCAACTGTGACTGACAGCTGACGACGACGAGCGGGAGTAACGACGTTTGCACTGGACTTTTTATATCCAACTGGTTTAAAATATTCAAATAGGATTGACAGCCTGTATAAATATATTCACCATGGTCCATTTAGACAATAAAAAGAAAACCCTATTAAATCGCATCAAGGTACGATTAACATTTGAATATAGGCTATATATGTGCCTATGTTTTATCATTATTATTTTTTAGGCTATTTCATTACAATATTTACGTAGGTTAACATTCAATATTTGAACAGTTTACAGTGTAATCTGACTATTCAGGACGCAGCCTCTAGCAACCAGCTCTGGCCAACTCTTGAGCCGAAAATACATGACTCGAAATATTTTTTTAGTGGTTAGCCTATGTGAATTGAAATTATGTGATTTTATATATATTGCCCCTCATTTAAAGACAGGAAAATATAAAACATAACATTTCCAGTAAAATATAAAACAACAAAATGACAATAGCCTGTCTCCATAGGTGTTTACTCAGTTTCATTAAATGAATGATCAGGGTGGCAGCTGTACTCTCGCTTTGTTGCTTGGCGCCAGGAGCAGTAATAGGGAACACCTGGTTGCGCAAATAGGAAATCCCACGAAGGCTACATGAAGCGTCCTTCGAAGGCCAAATAGGCTGCATCCTTCGAAGTCTACAGCCTTCGAAGTACGCAGCCTTCACATTGGGACACAGCTATTGACACACTAACAGGATGAGACACAGGTGAATGCAATCAGTAAATGAGGTACAGGTGAATGTGATCAGTGATGATGAGTCCGGGCAGTGAGTTCTGGGAAATGTAGTTGTGAGTGAAACATGAACATGAATGGTGTGGAGTGCCCTCTGGTGACTCTCAAGGGCACTCCACCTGGTGACCGTTACACCTATAGATAGTGGGTTCGAGTCCTGTGTGAGTCAACTTTAAAATTATGTATTAAGTTGTCTTTTCAATTCCTTTATTATCCATGTGAGAGCTTTTTAAATACAATATCCTCAGCATTTTCTTCAAAATTCTTCATTTTTACCTGAGTCTCGCTTCAAACTAGTGAATTTTGGCAGCTGTGTAGTTGCATGTCTGCCAAGTGGTGCAATGTGATGAGTGACATGCACCTGACCTATAGATAGTGGGTTCGAGTCCTGTGTGAGTCGACTATAAAATTATGTATAAAGTTGTCTTTTAAATTCCTTTGTTATCCATGTAAGAGCTGTACTTATCACTTTTTACTCTTGGATTAGAAATAAATGTGTTTTTTTAGTTATTACTTAATTCTGTGTTCGTTCTCATCAGACCTTCTGTTCATTTTGATTTCATCTTATCTGTACTTCTGAATCTATATGTTCTTCATGTACATTGAATTTCTATTTTTTTATTTTTTTTTTGTTCTTCCGGCTCTGCACTGCTGTTGGTGCTGAAATGCTTGTTGCGTTGCTGTAATTGCTGCGCTGCTGTGCTTACAGTACTTGCTGGTTTGCTGTGGTTGCTGTACTTGCCATGCTTGCCGTACTTTCCATGCTTGCTTGCTGTACTTGCCGTACTTGCTGTACTTGTAGCTTGATGTATTTGTTCTACTTGCGCTGCCTTGCAGGGCTTGGCCCCGTGTTGCTGCTTGCAGCTTTATTTTATTTTATGATTATGATTTTGATATTATTTATTATTAAAAATATTACATTTTTTAAACATATTTTATTAATATTGTTATTAATAAACTAAATATGTCATTTTAGTTTAGAATGCAAAAAAAAATATCTGAAATGATGTCAATTCAGATGTGTCATGCTATACTTCAAGCTAAAGTTTTGGTGACGTTTGTATTTCTGATGCAGTTTTTAATTAAGTTAAATATGTTTGAGGAATACTTTACATATTTATTTGTCCCATTAGATTATCACACTACACTAAATGTACAGCAAAAAATTGAAAAGAAAAAAAATTGGTGATAATAAAACACGTATAATAAACTGCTACTGAACAGCTTCTGGGGCAGTTTTTTGAAAGAAAGAAATCTATACTTTTATTCGGCAAAGATCACACTGTTTAAAATATAGTTCAATTAAAAGTTCGACTAAAAATCTTGATATTGGAAACTACATTTCTGTAAAAAAAACAAAAACATGTGGCAATATATTTCCTCTGTTTTACAGGAGGCAAAACATACGACAGAGAGCATTTGGTGATCCGAGAGGAGAATGAGGAGCGAGAGAGCCAGCAGTGGGAGCTGGAGTTTGTTTAATCCCGCCTCCTCTCGTAATCATATGACCTGCATCTCCTTCTGACCCCACCCCCTCTTGTGATCATGTGACCCGCCTCTCCTTCTAACTCCACCCACTCTGACATACGACCCTCATTCACTCGCATAGATGAAGAGAGTTTATCCTGTGCAGAAGAGATCAAACAGAAACATTCACCAATGAGAGCAGAGGTCAGAGGTCACCCAAACTCGCCTGCATCCGGTGTGTCTTATTTGCACATAAAACATGAATATTACCCACAGGTCATTTTACGATGTGCACACTGAAGACGGTGCTGGTGGTTTAAGCTTTATGAAGTCACTTCACCAGAGATGCGTCACACTGTTGATTATAGTGCTTTCTCTCAGATCTCATTTATGAATCCTGTGACTTTCGAAGCATTCTTTCATTTCTGCTCATTTTGTTTACACACTAATGTTTTTATTTTCCTATATGTTATTTGAGATATTGGGTATATTCTGGTTTGTATGCTTTAATATCGATATCTGCGATTAGTTTATAGCCGCTGCAAATGCTGTTCGCCTGAATCCTGTCGGGTTTGTTTTTAATACCAAAATCTTTATCATGTGGAATTGTTATTTTTAGAAGAAAAATGTGAAATGTTATGTAACAGGGAGTGGCTTCAATTTTGTAATAAAACTATAAAACAAAATCATGTCAGAATTCATTGTAGTTCTTGTTCTTCTTCATATTCTCTTTGCAACCGCATAGCAAATTATTAACATTTCAATCCTTTACTCTCTCCGTCTGTCTAAACTATTACACACTTCAAGCTTTTACAATTACTTCAAAGGTTCAGGCTAGGCTTTCTCAAACTTTACTCATCTAAGCCCCTTTCACACAGCGAGTTGATCCCAGGAAATTGCCGGGAAATTGCCAGAACGCCTTCTGTGTGAACGCAAACACGACCTGGGATTGATTCTGGGATTGATCCCAGGTTGGGGACCTAGTAATATTGCCGTAATCAGTCCCGGAACGCGCGCTGTGTGAACAAAAGCCAGGACCAATGCCGTAAAGGGTGTGTCATAGTGATGACGCTCGTGCCATCGCGCGACTCTGTTGCTCTTAGAAGAAAGTTTGTGTTCGTCATCAACAAATAAAGGACGAACAACTACCTGCAAACTGGAGCGAAGCAGAGACCAGGAGCTCCTCACTATCCGCACTGAAGCTGAGATCGTTCACCAGCGGGTGTACGGTATGCGCGTTTAAGTGTTTTCGACGCGTCCGTTATACGTCTCATCCTGACGTCATGTGTCTGTCTTCCCGGGATTTTTACGGGTTGTGTGTGAACGCACTTAAAGATCCCGGCAAATCCCTTGCAGTGTGAATAAACCGAAATCAAACAATCCCGGAACAAATGCTGGGTCACATTATCCGTGTATTTTCTGGAATCTCTGTGTGAAAGGGGCTCTAGTTTCCTATAGCGACTGATCAGAACACATATGCAGGCGCAGCCATGTAGTTACATTTAAATAACTAAAATGTTTCATTTGAACGGGACGTAATTATAACCTTTGTAAGGATATAAATACCCAATCTATAGTGAAACACTATGTCTTAGCAAGGTAACTTTAGATAGAACAGTACAAGACATTAAATGTGCAAACACGACACAAGGCAAATATCTTTTCAAATATATGGACAAGACTTTATTAGCTATTCTAACCACAAAACTAAGGTCTAAATCATAATCACGCACACACACATTCATACAGTCGCGAAAGGGAAAGAGTGAGTTGGAAAGAGTGAGAGAAAGTTTCAACTTTCTATATGCACGTAAGACATGACCTGAAAGGACCACCAAGCGTTAATTTAAACCTTCTTTTCTTAGAGAGGTTATTCAATTTACATCAAAGCACCAGTTGAGTTAGAGTCTGAAGTACTTGCTTGTTTTGCGTGGCTATGGTTTTGTCTCGTCCATAAAACACCCTCCGGAGATTCAAAACGCAAAACGCAGCTCCAGCATTTCTAAACTTCTCCGTTTTAGGTCTTCGTTTTTCCCATTTTAGTGTGGACGTGAGGTGCAAACGTTGCAAAAGATCTCCGTTTTTAAACGAAAACGCAATAGTGTGGACGGGGCCTCATCAGTGTTGAGAACATAGACTGTAAAGGGTTGAGACATAGCCTGCATGTGTTAAGTTATTATGTTAATAATAACTAAAGTACAGAATTATGTTATGTATTTATTTTGTATGAAAACTAGAGTTAGTTGGCGTACTTTTCCGTACTGGATTAAAAACGACCGTTGTATGATCTCATGCATCAGTGCTGCACGAGCTCTCTCACAAACAGACTCGCGCACACACAGAGAGAAAAGATATTTATAAAATAAAAATTGACAGACAAAGTTCTTGCTTGTGTTTTCATTGTCAAAATGTCAAAGCTTTTTGTCTTGTCTATTCGTGTTTTTACTAATCGTGAAGCAACGGACGCTTTACTGTTAACAGCCCTCATTATGTCGGATCTTCGTCTTATTTGAACAATTATTGGTCTGTGACAGGACTCCTGTCTATTCATTGTTAACTGTTTTCTAGAAATTTATTTGGATTGGCTAAAGTATATTCAGCTAATGCGTGTCCTGTTTATAATGTGTAGCCTAATGTTCAAATGCAAAGAAAGCACAAATATAAGCCCTTTTCCCTGTAGGATTTTTATATCATGTTTGGATATTGGAACAATCAATTAAGCAGCCAATTTAAAAATTATATGCAATACAATATTAATCAATCATGAATAATGAGATGGAGTTGAGCAGGATTGAAACTTTGTACTCACTGTTGCATTGCAGTGCAAGTTAAAACTCATAAAATTTCTTCTAGGTTGGCAGGTCTGAAAGATGTCTGATAACGGTGTGTGTGTGTGTGTGTGTGTGTGAATGAGAAGCATGCAGATGTCGTGAGATCTCCCAACGCCAGTGTTGTTCTTTCAGGTGGAGAACTCTCCTGATCTTTCTTGTGTTTGACTTGAGCTTATTTGCACAGTCAAGTTCAGCTCTGTTGACATTAACAACAGTCTCTCACATTTCTCAGATTACAACCTGTTTTACACTGAATCTTTACCACCGACACTGTAAATTGAAACATAAACTTTCCTGAATCACAAAGATTCTTCCAAAGAACATTTTGGGAGGAATCCAGTCGATTGAGTCTTCCAGTTCTGCAGGTTTTCAAGGTTTTTGTGCGTGTCCAGGTTACACCCATGAGCGGATATCTGATCTGATCCGATCGGAGCCATTGAGATCTTCTATTTGGTTTGAGACGTTCTGTTCTGAGACGTTTTTGCATCCGACGCATCTGAGAACTACAGCGTATGGAAAACAGGAGCGGTTTATTCCTCGTAAGCCTTTTAAAACATTGAGTTTTCATCCTGCGCTATATTGAGTTCAATAAGATCCAGCATCTATAAAAGAGCTGAAACTCAACCTCAGACTGAGATTTATACACACTTCAGCAGGTAAAACACCTTCCGTCTTTCAGATATGAAGCCTTGTTTTCAACAAAACAATCATCAGTTTGTGCTTAAAACAAGAACAAATATCTGCTCTATCAAAGGGTTATTTTTCTGACTCCACTGACAGATATTTGTTCTTGTTTTAAGCACAAACTCACTTCATTTTTAGGATTTTTTTTTTCAGAAAACAAGACCTAATATCTTCAGTTATTTTGCTTCTACAGTATATAGATCTTAATTTATGAATATTTATGCTGCAAATCGAGACAGAAACCCTGAGGAAGAGCGTGATGTTTTGCAGTGTGGGACTGGTTTGCTGGTTTATGGGTGGGTGAAGAGGTCAACAGTGTAATTAGAGATGTAATTAGAGAAATTAAAACATGCAGGTATTTTTTTAAATATAAGCACAATAAGCCTGCATCTACACAATAAATGCATCGTATGAAACGATTCATTTAAATGTTAGTACATGCTAGTTGAAAACCCTTGGACTGCTTTTCCTCCAGACTTCCTAACTTCCTTCACTGATAAGTTCTGCGATGGAGAAAGAGTCAAACTCCCAGGATCTGTCTCCTCTGATGGTCAGTGTCTGGATCTGCACTCTTTTGCTCTGTATCAGTTGTCGTGTTGTACAAACCCAATTCCATAAAAGTTGGGACACTGTACAAATTGTGAATAAAAACAGAATGCAATGATGTGGAAGTTTCAAATTTCAATATTATATTTAGAATACAACATAGATGACGTATCAAATGTTGAAAGTGAGACATTTTGAATTGCCATGCCAAATATTGTCTCCTTTTGGATTTCATGAGAGCTACAAAAAAGTTGGGACAGGTAGCAATAAGAGGCCAGAAAAGTTAAATGTACATATAAGGAGTAGCTGGAGGACCAATTTGCAACTTATTAGGTCAATTGGCAACATGATTGGGTATAAAAAGAGCCTCTCAGAGTGGCAGTGTCTCTCAGAAGTCAAGATGGGCAGAGGATCACCAATTCCCCCAATGCTGAGGCAAAAAATAGTGGAGCAATATCAGAAAGGAGTTTCTCAGAGAAAAATTGCAAAGAGTTTGAAGTTATCATCATCAACAGTGCATAATATCATCCAAAGATTCAGAGAATCTGGAACAATCTCTGTGCATAAGGGTCAAGGCCGGAAAACCCATACTGAATGCCCGTGATCTTCGGGCCCTTAGACGGCACTGCATCACACACAGGAATGCTACTGTAATGGGCTCAAGAATACTTCCAGAAAACATTGTCAGTGAACACAATCCACGGTGTCATTCACCGTTGCCGGCTAAAGCTCTATAGGTCAAAAAAGAAGCCATATCTAAACGGGAACCCGAAGCGCAGGCGTTTTCTCTGGGCCAAGGCTCATTTAAAGTGGACTCTAGCAAAGTGGAAAACTGTTCTGTGGTCAGACGAATCAAAATTTGAAGTTCTTTTTGGAAAACTGGGACGCCATGTCATCCGGACTAAAGAGGACAAGGACAACCCAAGTTGTTATCAGCGCTCAGTTCAGAAGCCTGCATCTCTGATGGTATGGGGTTGCATGAGTGCGTGTGGCATGAGCAGCTTACACATCTGGAAAGGCACCATCAATGCTGAAAGGTATATCCAAGTTCTAGAACAACATATGCTCCCATCCAGACATCGTCTCTTTCAGGGAAGACCTTGTATTTTCCAACAAGACAATGCCAAACCACATACTGCATCAATTACAACATCATGGCTGCGTAGAAGAAGGATCCGGGTACTGAAATGGCCAGCCTGCAGTCCAGATCTTTCACCCATAGAAAACATTTGGCGCATCATAAAGAGGAAGATGCAACAAAGAAGACCTAAGACAGTTGAGCAGCTAGAAGCCTTTATTAGACAAGAATGGGACAACATTCCTATTCCTAAACTTGAGCAACTTGTCTCCTCAGTCCCCAGACGTTTGCAGACTGTTATTAAAAGAAGAGGGGATGCCACACAGTGGTAAAAATGGCCTTGTCCCAACTTTTTTGAGATGTGTTGATGCCATGAAATTTAAAATCAACTTATTTTTCCCTTAAAATGAAACTTCCACATCATTGCATTCTGTTTTTATTCACAATTTGTACAGTGTCCCAACTTTTATGGAATTGGGTTTGTACTTCAGGAGCATTGTTTGTCGTGAATCATCTTCTCAAAACCATTTTTTCTAGGGATAAACCAAGTTGAAAATTGTGGCCGATACGATAACCGATAATTCTTTATATTTTAAAAACCGATAAGTGATATATTGGCTGATACATCTAAATCCAAATTTTTTATATAATTTTTGAGAGCCTGATTACAAAAACAAAACTTTCACCATTAAAAGCCATGTCCCAAGCACACGATTATATATTTTATCTCATTATAATTGTATGTTGCCTTTACGACATGTTGCACTTTTTTGAAGAGATTCCAAATCCATCATGTTGAACAGTGCGCATCTGAAGAGTCTCAGCTGAAAGAAATAATACATTATTTGGGTAACACTTTACAATAAGGTTCATTAGTTAACATTAGTTAACTACATTAGTTAACATGTATTAAGAATGAACAATACTGTCACGATACACACACACAGGAAACGTTAGATCCAAATGCAGTATTTTTAATGGGAAATCCGTACTCACAAAACCAGTCCAGGCAAAGGGTCAAAATTCCAGAAAGGCAGTCCAAAAACATAAAACAAACAAGAAGCAGACAGAATGCAGACACCCGAAGTGTGGTGACAATAAACAAGGAATCCACAATGAACACAGAAACAGACAGGGTATAAATAGTCAGATACAAATAATGTGAGTGGGAAAAGCTGAGAACAATGATCAGTAAGTGACAGAACAGGATGATGGGAAATGCAGTTCCAGATGTACATGACACCGAGGGGAAGGAGGACATCTAGTGGACAAACAAGGGAACACAACCAGACACTGTGACATAACCCCCCCCTCTACGGAGTGGCTACCAGACACTCCACGACAACAACAACACAATCACAAGAGTTCAGGAGGGAGGTGGAACGGTGGAGGATCAGGGGGAGGGATGGTGGGCCAGGTCCATGAAGGGAGACAGGAACAAGGGGTGAGGGCTTAATCAGGGACCAGGGCGAAACATAGGGTCCATCGGGCGGCCAGGGTGGTGAAGACCCCTCGGGCGGCCAGGGCGGAGCAGACCCCTCGGGCGGCCAGGGCGGAGCAGACCCCTCGGGCGGCCAGGGCGGAGCAGACCCCTCGGGCGGCCAGGGCGGAGCAGACCCCTCGGGCGGCCAGGGCGGAGCAGACCCCTCGGGCGGCCAGGGCGGAGCAGACCCCTCGGGCGGCCAGGGCGGTGCAGACCCCTCGGGCGGCCAGGGCGGTGAAGACCCCTCGGGCGGCCAGGGCGGCGAAGACCCCTCGGGCGGCCAGGGCGGCGAAGACCCCTCGGGCGGCCAGGGCGGCGAAGACCCCTCGGGCGGCCAGGGCGGCGAAGACCCCTCGGGCGGCCAGGGCGGCGAAGACCCCTCGGGCGGCCAGGGCGGCGAAGACCCCTCGGGCGGCCAGGGCGGCGAAGATCCCTCGGGCGGCCAGGGCGGCGAAGATCCCTCGGGCGGCCAGGGCGGCGAAGATCCCTCGGGCGGCCAGGGCGGCGAAGATCCCTCGGGCGGCCAGGGCGGCGAAGATCCCTCGGGCGGCCAGGGCGGCGAAGATCCCTCGGGCGGCCAGGGCGGCGAAGATCCCTCGGGCGGCCAGGGCGGCGAAGATCCCTCGGGCGGCCAGGGCGGCGAAGATCCCTCGGGCGGCCAGGGCGGCGAAGATCCCTCGGGCGGCCAGGGCGGCGAAGATCCCTCGGGCGGCCAGGGCGGCGAAGATCCCTCGGGCGGCCAGGGCGGCGAAGATCCCTCGGGCGGCCAGGGCGGTGAAGATCCCTCGGGCGGCCAGGGCGGTGAAGACCCCTCGGGTGGCCAGGGCGGTGAAGACCCCTCAGGCGGCCAGGGCGGTGAAGACCCCTCGGGTGGATTCCTTCTGTCACGATACACACAGACAGGAAACGTTAGATCCAAATGCAGTATTTTTAATGGGAAATCCGTACTCACAAAACCAGTCCAGGCAAAGGGTCAAAATTCCAGAAAGGCAGTCCAAAAACATAAAACAAACAAGAAGCAGACAGCCTGCAGACACCCGAAGTGTGACGACAATAAACAAGGAATCCACAATGAACACAGAAACAGACAGGGTATAAATAGTCAGATACAAATGATGTGAGTGGGAACAGCTGAGAACAATGATCAGTAAGTGACAGAACAGGATGATGGGAAATGCAGTTCCAGATGTACATGACACCGAGGGGAAGGAGGACATCTAGTGGACAAACAAGGGAACACAACCAGACACTGTGACAAATACTTATTCAGCATTTATTAATCTTAGTTAATATTAATTCCAACATTTACAATAATACATTATTAAAATCAAAGGTTGTATTAGTTAACATTAGTTAATGCGCTGTGAACAAACATGAACGCACAATGAACAGCTGTATTTATATTAACTAACATTAAAAAAAGATTAATAAACACTGTAACTAATGCATTGCTCGTCGTTAGTTAATGCATTACTAATGTTAACTAATGAACCTTATTGTAAAGTGTTACAATACCATTATTTGAAGAGTTCAGATGCAAAAGCCTCTAAATGCCATTTGAAATTTTCTTCTTTAATGATGATTTTTAGCAAACTTGTATATTTAAGTTCAGTAATTACCAGCAGCCATATCACCCTGTAGCCCAAGACTGGTTGCCCACTAAAGCTAAGCAGGGCTGAGCCTGGTTAGTACCTGGATGGGAGACCTTCTGAGAAAAACCAGGTTGCTGCTGGAAGAGGTGTTAGTGAGGCCAGCAGGGGGTGCTCACCCTGTGGTCTGTGTGGGTCCTAACACCCCAGTAAAGTGATGGGGACACTATGCTGTCAAAAGAGAACCGTCCTTCGGATGAGATGTTAAACCGAGGTCCTGACTCTCTGTGGTCATAAAAAATCCCAGGATGTCTTTCGAAAGAGTAGGGGTGTAACCCCGGCATCCTGGCCAAATTTGCCCAGTGGCCTCTGTCCATCATGGCCTCCTAATCATCCCCATATACACCAATTGGCTTCATCACTGTCTCCTCTCCACCAGTAAGCTGGTGTGTGGTGAGCGTTCTGGCGCAATATGGCTGCCGTCGCATCATCCAGGTGGATGCTGCACATTGGTGGTGGTTGAGGAGATCCCCCCCCCCTCTATGTGAAGCGCTTTGAGTTTCCAGAAAAAAAAGCGCTATATAAATGTAATGAATTATTATTATTATTATTATTATTATTATTATTAATTTCACTTAAATGGCAATGATAATTACCTATTAATTGTTATTTAAGTGAAATTACTGAACTTAAATATACAAGTTTGATAAAAAATCATTATTAAAGAAGAAAATTTCAAATGGCATTTAGAGGCTTTTGCATCTGAACTCTTCATTTGTCAGCTTTAATATATCGAACAAATTTTCTTATTGGGGCAATAAAGATAACATTAAAAATGAACATAATATATTGGCTGATACCGATATGGTGGCCGACATATTGTGCATCCCTAATTTTTTCTTCTACACTTTCACCGAGTCCTGTATGTTTCTCTCCCTCAGACTGAAGGCATGTGGTGGGGAACGCTGGGATCAGTTCGGCCCTTCCCGAATTTCCGTCCCGAGAGAGATGTTACCATCCTTCAAGCTGCTCTGGAGAAGAAAGGTTCATTTATAGGAATGACTATTGCATTAGTAACAGTCTGACTGCTAGTCTTCTGTCATATTTAAATGTTTTAATTTCAAACTACCATATCTTTTTGTTAAAGATGTGAGCACCATTGTGAGAATAATAACCAATCGCAGTAATGCTCAAAGACAATCTCTGGCACGCGTCTACAAGAAGGCCTCACAAATGGTAAGGAAGAAACTAATTTATCTCCAAATAATCCACCAAAAATAGTCCTTGTGCTTTATAGTGGCCCAATAGTATAAAGAGTGACCAAGTAATATAATACATCATAGTGACTAAATGGTCACTGGTGGTTGTCCTGCCAGCAGTGCAGGTTTATCTGTGTGAGTGACGTGCATCTCTTCGGCTCGATGAACACACTCCTGCTGCAGCATCTACATCAGTTGCAGAGGTTTGACAGATGCTGGACGGAGAGCTTTACAATAGGCCACTCTTGATAGAACAAGTGCTTGGACAAGGAGTTGTGTAGCTCTGATAGGAACGACCTGATCCTCCTGGTGTTGTATAAGGCAAATCTGCAGAACAGGGAGTTTTAACAATCTGTGAAGTTCACCTGATCATCAATCACAACTCCAAGGTTTCTGGCTGTCCTAGATCGAGTTATGGATGATGAAACTACAGCTGAATGGAGAAGTTATTGTGTAGTGTTTGGTTTGGCCGAGGTCACAAGCAGTTCTGTCTTCGCAAGGTTTAGTTTAGGGTGATGGTCCTGCATCCAGCTGTGTCTGTCAGGCTGAGTGTCAGTATAGCTGTGGTGGGAAAAGCCATGTTTCTGAGTGACAGATCTAGTGATGACATGTAGATGGAGAATAGAAGCAGTCCGAGCACTGAGCCATGATGCACTCCATTTGCTAGATGAGAACAGTGATGGGAAAACATGTTTCTGACTGACAAATCCTAGTGATGACATGTAGATGAAGAAGAGAAGTGGGATGTCTCTGAGGATATGGTTTAGGTTTAGGGAACAGAAAATATTATTAACTCTGTGTAAAATCAATTGAAGTCAATGGATAATCTCAATACAGACTATATGAAATTCAGATCACAAGGAGAAGGCAAAATGTGTGTGTGTCTGTGTGTGTTACAGGAACTCCAGGCGAGTCTGAAGAAGGTTCTTTCCGGGGATCTGCAGTCTCTGATACTCAGTTTGATGATGATCCCGGAGCTATTTGATGCCCATCGCTTGCGCAAAGCCATGGAGGTTTAGCATTAATAGTGCCAGTCTATGTGTGTGTGTGTGTGTGTGTGTGTGTCTGTGTTGGATCACTATACATAATCCACATCCATTCAGACTGTATCCGTGGTATGTGTGTGTGTGTGTGTGTGTGTGTTTAGGGTGCTGGTACGGATGAAGAAACTCTTCTAGAGGTGTTGTGCACCAGGACGCCACTGCAGCTCGCCAACATCAAGACTACATACAGTCAAGGTGCTTTAAAGAAAATGTACAACATTTGTATTAATGCAATTACAGTTCCCTTTCGTAGTCACTCCGAGTTACGTCGGAATGACGGAGAATGGGGGTTTCGCAAAGAAAGCCAATCCTCTTCGAGTATTTAATGCCTTGGGGCTGTGGAATTTGCATAGTGTAACTCCGCCCCACCCCGTGGGTATAAAAGGAGGAAGTGAACGCAACCGCAGTATGTTTTCGCTTCGGAGCCAAGAGACTTCTTCACTCCTCAAGCCATTTTCAATGAGTACAACTCTTCGAGACGAGCGTCCTCTTCAGTGTTGGTGTGACGGCGGTACCCAGCGAGATTCTGCATTGCCTGCGATCTAAGCAGTGGTCTGCCAGACTTTGCGCTTCTCCCTGGTCGCCTCAGTGCTGAAAGAGTGAATTTCCTCCTCTCTATTGAAACTAGCTGCACGTGGCACGTCTTTTTAAAGATGGTTCGCCCATGTTCTTCTGGGTGCGGTCGATTCATGTCATCTTCTGATGGTCATGATCGCTGCTCTGTGTGTCTGGGCATTCTGCATGCAGCAGCAGCGTTCGTGGCAGACTCATGTTCCTTCTGTGGGAACATGACCATCTCTACACTGCGATCTAGACTCAATGATCTGATAAAAGTGAGAGTCCCCGTGTCCGCTACTCGTTCTGCTTCTTCCTAGAAGCTCTTCGACTCGCGGACAGGGTGATTTGACGGTGACTGTGTGGAACAAACCCCCGACGCTAGCTCCTCGGGCCACACCCACCGCTCCAGTGTTAGAGCCAGCGAGCGCTTCAGGCGTCTGCCTCTTCGTAGGTACCGTCTGTTTCGTTCGGCGTTCCAGAGGATGATGCGATGTCGATCGCAGCATCACAAGGCGGGCTTGATTCCTCGGGAAGTGAGGATGTGGCTGCGCTGCCTCCCTCGGGAGCGACAGCGTTGCCCGTGTCTGATCCCGAGATGATGGTCATGCTATCTCGGGCCTGCCGTGAGCATCGGGCTGGAGTGGAACTCCGCCCTGTCCCGATCTCTCGCGGAGGGATAATTGTTTTTTTGGGCAAGGCTGCCGCCTCTCGGCCACAGCCGACCCCAATTCCCTTTTTTCTCGAGCTGCATGCGGAACTATGGAGTCAGAAGCACCTGAGGTCCCTTCGTGCAGTTACATTCCAGGAGACCGGAACCTGGCGGCCGACGAGCTGTCACAGGTCCGCCCTATCTCCGGCGAATGGCGACTCCATCCCCAGATGGTCCAGCTGATTTGGGACCAGTTTGGGGAGGCACAGATAGACCTGTTCGCCTCTCGGGACTCATCCCACTGCGCCCAGTTTTATTCCCTGTCCGAGGGCACGCTCGGCACATACGCACTGGCGCACAGCTGGCCGCGGGGCCCACGCAAGTATGCGTTTCCCCCAGTGAGCCTTCTTGAACGGGTGTTGTGCAAGATCAAGGAGGACGAGGAGCAGGTCTTGCTGGTAGCCCCTTACTGGCCCACCAAGACATGGTTCTCCAAACTGATGCTCCTCGCGACAGCACCTCCTTGGCCTATTCCTCTGAGGCAAGATCTACTCACTCAGAGACGGGGCACCCTGTGGCACCCTCGTCCCGAACTCTGGAGGCTACACGTGTGGCTCCTGGACGGGACGAGGCAGGTTTGAGTTCGCTGCCACCTGCGGTGGCGGCAACCATCACTTCCGCTAGAGCGTCGTCCACGAGACACCTCTACGCGTTGAAGTGGAACCTCTTCGTTAACTGGTGCTCTTCCCGCGGAGAAGACCCCCGGAGATGTTCGATCGGTGTCGTGCTTTCCTTCCTGCAAGAAGGGTTGGAGCGTAGGCTGTCGCCCTCCACCCTTAAGGTTTACGTCGCAATTGTCATTGCCGCGTCTCATGATGCAGTGGAAGGTAAGTCTGTGGGAAAGCATGACCTGGTCATCAGGTTCCTGAGGGAAGCGAGGGGGTTTAAATCCGCCTCGCCCTCCCCTCGTGCCCTCTTGGGACCTCACAGTAGTTCTAAGTGCTCTGCAGAGGCCTCCCTTTGAGCCTTTGCAATCGGTAGAGTTAAAGTTTCTGTCTATGAAGACAGTACTCCTTGTTGCATTGGCCTCCATCAAGAGGGGAGGGGACCTGCACGCATTCTCCGTTGACGAAGCGTGCCTGGAATTCGGGCCGGCTTACTCTCACGTGTTCTTGAGACCCCGGCCTGGATATGTGCCCAAGGTTCCTACCACTCCCTTCCGGGACCAGGTGGTGAACCTGCAAGCGCTACCCCTGGAGGAGGCAGACCCAGCCTTGGCACTGCTCTGTCCGGTATGTGCGCTTCGCTCCTACGTTGACAGAACGCGGTGTTTCAGGACCTCAGACCAGCTCTTTGTCTGTTATGGGGGGAGCCAGAAGGGAAGGGCTCTCTCAAAGCAATGGCTGTCTCACTGGATAGTGGACGCCATCGCTTTGGCTTACCAACAGCAAGGTTGACTGTGCCCCCTTGGTGTGACGGCCCACTCCACTCGGAGTGTGGCTTCCTCTTGGGCTTTAGCGCATGGCGCCTCGCTAACAGACATATGCAGAGCTGCAGGCTGGGTGACACCAAACACCTTCTCAAGATTCTATAATCTGCGAATAGAGCCGGTCTCCTCTCGCGTACTCGCTCCCGCTAGTACTGGACCCGCTTAGGTGTCTTCGCTTGCTCGCCATTCCACTCCTCGGACTGGATAAGTGCGATATTCCTCAGTGAGTCTTCCGTTGAAGCCCTGAATCCTCCAGCACTTCTGATGCGGGCACCACTGCACTGGCTCTGGATGCCGGCTAGGTGCCTCCGTGTGCACGGTTCCCTATGGTAACTGTCACATGTGTATTCTCCACTGTAAGCCTCTCTGAGCATGTGTCTTCCCTTGGCAAGCCATCTGCCACATCAAGAGTTAAGTTCTTAGCCACCCTCAGGTTGGTGCTCCAGTGATCTCCATATGAAGTCCCTAATAAGGCCATATGTGTATTCGTAAGTCCTCCCTACGGTAGGCATTTGGTAGCATGTCCCTCCCGGGATATGTTTCCCAGTGTACCTTGGTATTCCTGCGTTAAAGTAGGTAACTCCTGTTATAAGCTAAGCTAGGAGTCCAGACTTTCGCAGGGCACTGGAAGACAGCTGTGAAGATGGCGTGATGGCACGGACCCCCATTCTCCGTCATTCCGCCATAACTCGGAGTGACTACGAAAGGGAACGTCTTGGTTACGGATGTAACCCTCGTTCCCTGAGTAGGGAACGGAGACGTTACGTCTCCTTGCCACTTCTGCTGTACCGCTGGGTAGACGCCTGAGTTCAGTCTTGGCTCCTCAGTGAAGACATACAGCGGTTGCGTTCACTTCCTCCTTTTATACCCACGGGGTGGGGCGGAGTTACGCTATGCAAATTTCCGCAGCCCCAAGGCATTTTCATGCCATTGGCTCATTATTAAATACTCGAAGAGGATTGGCTTTCTATGTGAAACCCCCATTCTCCGTCATTCCGACGTAACGTCTCCGTTCCCTACTCAGGGAACAAGGGTTACATCCGTAACCGAGACGTTTTTTTCAATCGCTAACAAGCGCTTACCCATAATTCAGATACTTTTTCTAAACTCTTAACACAGACTCACACCTACAAAACACAATTGGCAAAATGGATCATTTTCTTCTCAAAAACACATTTTGTTAAATATACACTAACTCTTCATTTCATAATAGAACACATCTTTCTCTGCACACACTAAATTTACCAAAACACTGGAAATATTACTCAAAATTAAATTATTCTGTCAAAGAATAACACTTGTTTTCACTTCACAAGGTACATGCAATCAATCAAAGTACACCAGGTTTCAAAATACTGGCTATTGTTGACATTACAAAAACTACATAGAATTTGATTTTTCAGTTTTAAAGGGGAAATGAAGCAGTGAATCAAGTTTACTGTCACAGTCCTCGTCTGCACCAGTCTGTCTTGTCATCAGCACTACACTTCCCAGGATCCTCTTGTCTCCACTCCTGAACTCACTCCCTCATCAGCCACCTGTTCCTCGTCTTGATCATCTGTGTCACCTGTTCTCACCTCATTATGTTTGATTCCTGCTTGTATTTAGTTCTCCCTCATTCAGTCAGTCTTTGTCGGTCAATGTTTGATGTTACCCTGTGTTTGTCTGTATCCTTGCCTTATATTTTGTAAGTAAAAGTCATCTTCTTCTGAATCTGGACTCTGTCTCCACTTCTGCCTTCAACACGCCGTGACAGATTTACCGACCCCCAAAGAAGTTTCAGCATGGGTATTCTCCTCACCCCAGCTCAAACGCTGTTCAACGTGTTCCAAGATGGACACCCTATTGAGGAGTATGTCGCCAGTTTCCTGGAACTCTCTGCTGGGGTAAGCTGGTCAGATAATAACTTAAAACTGTCTTTTGGCTGGGTTTGGATAATCATCTGTACCAGCAAGCCCCAGCAGCTGCGTTTCCAGGAACCCTCTCCTGTTACCTGGACCATGTGTTGTGGTTGAGTGGGTCAGCCTTCACCGTTGGTGAGGCTGAAGATAACAGCACCACTCAACAACACACACCCACCATCTTCACCCCACCAGGCCTCACCGCCTTCCTGGTGCCGTCCAGCCCTGCCGAGCCTGAGCCCACCGTCAGCCCTGCCGAGCCTGCGCTCCACGTCAGCCCTGCCGAGCCTGCGCTCCACGTCAGCCCTGCCGAGCCTGAGCTCCACGTCAGCCCTGCCAAGCCTGAGCTTTCTTCAACGCTGGTCCCGTCCAGCTTCGTCGAGCCTGAACTCTCCTCATCGCTGGTTCTGTCCAGCCCCGTTAAGCCTGAACCCTCTTCACCGCTGGTCCCGTCCAGCCCCGTCCAGCCTGAACTCTCCTCATCGCTGGTTCCGTCCAGCCCCGTCAAGCCTGAACCCTCTTCACCGCTGGTCCCGTTCAGCCCCGCCGAGCCTGAACCCTCCTCATCGCTGGTTCCGTCCAGCCCCATCAAGCCTGAACCCTCCTCATCGCTGGTTCCATCCAGCCCTGGCCAGCCCTCGCCAGGGACCGTCCAGCCTGAGCACGAGACCGTCCAGCCAGAGCCCGAGAACGTCCAGCCAGAGCCAGAGACCATGGTCCCTCCCAGCCTCCCTCTCCCACCTCCTCCTAACCATCACAGTTTGACCGTTCATCCACCACTGCTTGTCATCCTCTCTGCTCACTCAAGCCCCTTCCGTAAGGCCGAGTTCAGGTCTACACTTCTGTCCTCAGAGCCCACACCTTCATCTCACCCTGTCAGCCCTCCGCCTTCACCTGTACCCACCACTCCCTCATCGCCTTCGCGGTCCGTCTGCCCGGAAGCTCCGCTGGGCTCGATCGCCACACCAGGTCGGCCCTCGTTGCTCGACGCCCAGGACCAGCCACGGACTTCCGGGATTAGGGCGGCACCCTCACCCTGCACCCCTTCGGCATCCCTGGACTCCTCCCTTCCTCTGGTCTCCCCGTCGGCCTCCCTCGCCTCATCGTCACTCCGGTCACCCGTCCCCGCGTCGCCTGTTCGGTCCCGTGGCTCTACGGTGCAGCTTCAGCGTGCCAGGACTTCGTTGGCGCCATGGTTCTTCGGCCTTTCAGTTCCGCCGTGGCCGCCTGAGGGGTCTTCACCGCCGTGGCCGCCTGAGGGGTCTTTACCGCCATGGCCGCCTGAGGGGTCTTCACCGCTGTGGCCGCCTGAGGGGTCTTCACCGGCGTGGCCGCCTGAGCGGTCTTCACCACTGTGGCCGCCTGAAGGGTCTTCATCACCGTGGCCGCCCGAAGGGTCCGCTCAGCCATGGTCACGACCTCAACCTGCTCCGCCCTGGTCTCACCCTGAGCCTGCTCCGCCCTGGCCACGCCCTCAACCTGCTCCGCCATGGTCACGCTCTCAGCCTGCTCCGCCCTGGCCACGCCCTCAGCCTGCTCCGCCCTGGCCACGCCCTCAGCCTGCTCCGCCCTGGCCACGCCCTTAGCCTGCTCCGCCCTGGCCACGCCCTCAGCCTGCTCCGCCCTGGCCACGCCCTCAACCTGCTCCGCCTGGGCCACGCCCTCAACCTGCTCCGCCCTGGCCACGCCCCGCTCAGCCCTCAGATCGTCCCCCCTCCTTCACTGCCGTGGCCGCCTGAGGGGTCTTCACCGCCGTGGCCGCCTGAGGGTTCTTCACCGCCGTGGCCGCCTGAGCGGTCTTCACCGCCGTGGCCGCCTGTAGGGTCTTCATCGCCGTGGCCGCCCGAAGGGTCCGCTCAGCCATGGTCACGACCTCAACCTGCTCTGCCCTGGTCTCGCCCTGAGCCTGCTCCGCCATGGTCACGCCCTCAACCTGCTCCGCCATGGTCACGCCCTCAGCCTGCTCCGCCCTGGTCCCACCCTCAGCCTGCTCCGCCCTGGCCACGCCCTCAGCCTGCTCCGCCCTGGCCACGCCCTCAGCCTGCTTCGCCCTGGCCACGCCCTCAGCCTGCTCCGCCCGGGCCACGCCCTCAACCTGCTCCGCCCTGGCCACGCCCCGCTCAGCCCTCAGATCGTCCCCCCTCCTTCCTCTGTTGCGGCGTGAGGCCACGCCTTCCGGGAGAGGGGAGTTCTGTCACAGTCCTCGTCTGCACCAGTCTGTCTTGTCATCAGCACTACACTTCCCAGGATCCTCTTGTCTCCACTCCTGAACTCAATCCCTCATCAGCCACCTGTTCCTCGTCTTGATCATCTGTGTCACCTGTTCTCACCTCATTATGTTTGATTCCTGCTTGTATTTAGTTCTCCCTCATTCAGTCAGTCTTTGTCGGTCAATGTTTGATGTTACCCCGTGTTTCCCTGTATCCTTGCCTTATATTTTGTAAGTAAAAGTCATCTTCTGAATCTGGACTCTGTCTCCACTTCTGCCTTCAACACGCCGTGACATTTACATGATTTACAAGATGGATTTCCAATATAATCAACAAATATATAAGAAACATTACAAATGTAAACATTTAGAAGAAAAAATGAAAAAACTTTATCTTTCGCCGCCAGGGCGCCGCCATTGTGCAGTTGATGTCAGGGGGTTGGTTGGCTCAAGTTTAACAGGCTCTGGGCATTGAAAATCGCGACATCAAACTGTGTTTACACCAGTGTTTTGACTGCCGACGACTAATGTTCGGTACAGTCATTAGACAAAAAGATTATATTGGAAATCCATCTTGTAAATCATGTAAACTTGATTCACTGCTTCATTTCCCCTTTAAGGCCTGTTCACACCGGGACCCATTTCGCACACGATTTTCGTTGACATTTAACACCTCGTGACTAAACAATGGGCGCCAATGTGAGTGTTCACACCGACGCGAAAAACGCCATGCGTAAAAGGGTCATTTTTTTTAAAAAAATGCCTCGGGTTAGTTTTTTTGGTTTGATGCACCGCGTCAAAACCTATCCGACCAATGAGATTGGCGGGTTTGCTCACGTGTCTGGTACTTCTGAAGTTACAGTAAAACACAACTTGGGGGGCGCTCAAACGCGAAAAAGAGAAGATACCTATGGGCAAGATGAATGTTGAGTTGCTGGTCTCAGAGTATAAAGAGCTATAATGTTTATATTAGTATTTCTGTAATAATAGTATAGTATAGGGTGACCAACAGTCCTGTTTTCCTGGGACATGTGTAAAACGGTCACTTTGTGCTTTATAGAAATCTGAGTTGAGATGAGAACTGCGCATAGTGTGCGTAGTGTCAGTTAGATTTTGACAAGTGAGGAGAGGAGATAACGCCTCTACGAGGAAGAAAAACAAGATAAAGAGGATGAAAACTAAAGATATAAATAGAGTTTGTTAGTTCGTTTTTGTAAGTTTGTGAGAGCTATTTTTGTTACATTTGGAGGCATTTCTTTTAGTTATTTATTATTTATATATTTATTTTTCTAATACAGAAGACATTATTTCTATCATTATTTCATTCGTTTTTTTTATCTGTCATAATAAAACATTGAGACATGAATATGATCACCCTAGTATAGTATTCTATTATTATTTCTGTTTTACATTAAGCGCCATCTAATGTCAGGGAATGAATTTGCATGTTCACTCTCATCGTCAGCGGAAAACTCTTGGGTGTGAACACAAAAAACGCATTGAAAAATGCTGACGTGTAACGCGCGCTGATATTCATTCGGTGTGTACAGGCCTTTACAGGTATATGCATGAAAAACATCCAATCCACCTTCTTAACACTACATGTCTTGGTTGGGAACTGTCCACATGTAGAGTAATGTTCACATTCAAAAGCATTCCAGTAAAAAACAAATATTTTTCCAAGTTTTTTTTCACCTCTCACTGCATTTCTCACTGCACTGCATTTCTTTATGCCCAGCAGCACTACTTCCTGAACTTCAGCCAGCTCCTTGTTTCCTGTCTGCAATTATTGGCCAAATTGATTAATCCAGGTGTGCCTGACCTCAGTTGTCATGGCAACAATAATCAGACACACCTGAATTAATCAATTTGGCCAATAATGGCAGACAGGAAACAAGAAGCTGGCTGAAGTTCAGGAAGTAGAGCAGCTAGGCATAAAGCCCATTGTGTTTAGAGTTTTGAAAATTTGACAACTGTTTGGACAAATGCTTGTTAGCGACTGAAAAACTGTAAAAGCCTTGTCTTTGATTATTGGTGGTTTTCACAGTCAAACCACAAAAATTCTTTGAATGGAATTGACATTTTGAGAAAACTGATAATTCAGTCATTTTTTAAATATATTTATATGAGAATGGAATACACATTCTATTCAAAATATTGGAGTCAGTTAGTTCCCATTCAGGGAACTTCGAGCTGCGTGTAAACGCCGTGGGAACGCCTCTGCGTGACGAGTCATGAAGCACGTATGAAATCTGTCCAATGGCGAGACGGAACGTCATAGGCGGGGTGACGTATCGACCAGGAAACTATAAAGCATCCCCGAAACACAAGCGCAACAGCTTCTGAGTCTTCACAAGCGCTCTGTGTATGAATTTTGTCTGTCTGTCTAATATTGTATATTTATATATATTGATATGGCGAGCAAACAACAGCAGAAAGTGTGTTCATCCCTGCCCTCGCTTCATCACGGGTGGGGATACACACGATCTGTGTGTTGTTTGCTTGGGAGTGCAGCATGCTCAGTCGGCTCTCGAGGGGGCCGGCTGTGCACTGTGAGTGTCTGCCCATGAAGACACTTCGCTCCAGCCGGGCACTCTTCGAGGAGAGTGGTTCGGTGCGCGCTCCCCGCGGCTCGGGTCCCGCTGCTGCCGAGGCACAGCGAAGGCTTGCGTCGTGGGGATCGCAGATGGATCTATCAGCGGGGATTGAGACGGGCCCCGCCCTTTCTCTGCCCTTACCTGGTAGATCCAGTGCCTCAGTTCTCGCTGCGGGGGTCCGCGTTGCGGTTTCTCCTGCCCGGGCTGAGGCGCCATCACTTCAATTATCCAGTTCTGAGGAGCTGGATGTTGAAAGTGTGGATGCAGAGTCTATGGACTCAGTGGAGAGCGAGGGAAGCTCGTTTGCCATCCCAGTCTCCCGCGAATGTAGTAAAAATAAAAGGAAAAAAAAAAAAATGGAGGTTTTTGACTCGGGCTGTGGAAAAATTAACCATTGAATGGCCAGTTGAGAAACAAGAGTCGAGAGAGTAAAATGGATGAGAGATTTTTAATATCACACTCACTACCTCCATGCCGGTGTTTGCCCTTCTTCCCCGATCTACACACCGAGGTGTGTAGATCGTGGAACAAACCAGTGTCAGCTAGAATTTTGACACACCAGACCTCTATGTATGCTAATATTGCTGGGTCTAGGAGATATGAGTGAGGGGGAGGTCGTCGGCACTGACGTGATTAATGAGATACTGCGTCAGGCGGCAGATATTTCTCTCCGTGCCACCAAGGAGACGGCCAGATCAGTCGGCCGCTCTATGGCAGCCCTGGTGGCCACGGAGAGGCATCTGTGGCTAAATCTGGCTAATATGAAGGAGAAAGATAAAGCGTTTCTCCTGGATGCGCCGCTGTCGACCGGGAAAAAAACAGGCAGCGGCGCTCCAGAAATGTCTCCCCCTCCGTACTCATCCTTCGGGGGCTGCTGGGCGAGAGCAGCCCCGCCCGTCGAGAGAGCGTCGCGTCTCGGGCTCCTCCCCAGCAAAACTGGGCTGAGACGCGGCGTTCTCAGGCGAGGTCTTCCCGGGATAGAACCGATCTGAGGACGGTTATTGTCGCCAGGAAGGCTTCGTCGAAGAAGTCCTGACGCCACTGGTGTCAGGCTACTGAGGGTGGTCCCCACCGTGAGACAGAGGTGTTCGCCGCTGAATCCGGCGCCCGCTCTCTCTCGGTGCCCTCAGGGGTTCGTTCTGCCAACCCTGCCTGTAATGGGGGGTGCAGACGGTCCCAGCGAGCGATTTCCCGAGGGACGCTCGTTTGCTCCGAGGAGCGATACAGAACGGTCGTTAAACCCTGCCTGTGCGCGGTCACAGGGCGCTGTTTCTGTTTTTAAAAACTACTCCAGAGGCCAGTCTCGAGAGACTGGTACCCTTAGTAGAATTTCTGGTAGAATGGGGAAGTCTTCCAAATATATCTCGTTGGGTCCTGCAGACTATCGAACGCGGGTACGCGATCCAGTTCAGGTCGCGTCCACCTCGTTTCCGGGGGGTTTTGCCCACAGTGGTGACCCCCGAGCAGGCTCTGGTTATGGAACAAGAAGTGAAAGCTCTGCTACTGAAGGGGGCGATAGAACGAGTTCTTCCTCCCGACAGAGAGCTGGGGTATTACAGCCGGTACTTCATTGTTCCAAAGAAGGATGGGCGGCTGCGTCCGATTTTAGACCTGCGCCTCTTAAATCGGTCAGTAGGGAAGCTCAAGTTCTAAATGCTGACTCTCAAGCAGATCGTGTCACAGATCAGGTCCGAGGACTGGTTTGTCACGATAGACCTAAAAAAAGACGCGTACTTCCATATCTCCATCCTTCCGCAACATCGGAAGTTCCTGAGGTTCGCTTTTTGGGGCGAAGCGTACCAATATCGGGTCCTTCCATTCGGCCTAGCGTTATCTCCTCGAACCTTCACGAAATGCATGGACGCGGCCTTGGCCCGCTGCGTCTCCAGGGCATTCGCATTTTAAATTACATCGACGATTGGTTGATTCTGGCTCAATCGGAGCATCAGGCGATTCGGCATCGAGATGCCGTCCTCGCCCATATCAGAAGGTTGGGGTTGAGACTCAACGCTAAGAAGAGTGTGCTTTCGCCAGTTCAGCGGACCACTTTTCTAGGCGTGGTATGGGATTCGACGACGATGCAGGCACGTCTGTCGCCGGCTTGTATAGCCTCGATTATCTCGACTGTCAAGCAAGTGAAGCTAGGCCAGTCACTCACTGTAAAGGAATTCCAGAGAATTCTGGGTCTGATGGCAGCAGCATCCAACGGGTTACCGTGCGGCCTGCTGTACATGAGACCACTACAGTGGTGGCTCAAGACCAAGGGGTTCTCCCCGAGGGGAAAGCCGCTCCGCAAGATCAAGGTCACGCGACGTGGTCTCCGTGCCCTGGCTATGTGGAAAGAACCTTGGTTCCTGTCCCTGGGACCTGCGCTGGGAGCCCCGTGTCACCGGGTAACGGTGACGACGGATGCCTCTCTCACGGGCTGGGGAGCGATCATGAGTGGTCGCTCGGCCCGCAGGTTGTGGCAAGACCATCATCTCCGATGGCATATAAATTGTCTAGAGATGATGGCGGCGTTTCAGGCTCTGAAACACTTTCTCCCAGACCTCAGAGATCATCATGTTCTTGTCCGGTCAGACAACATGTCTGTGGTCTCTTACATAAACCACCAGGGGGGTCTGCAGGGACCCGTTCTGCTGAACCTGCCTGTGAGGGTGGGCGCAGACGGTCCTAGCGAGTGGTTTCCCGAGGGAAGCTCGTTTGCTCCGAGGAGCGATACAGAACAGTCGTTAAACCCTGCCTGTGCGCGGTCACAGGGCACTGTTTCTGTCTCTATAATTACTCCAGAGGCCAGTCTCGAGAGACTGGTACCCTTAGTGGAATTTCTGGCAGAATGGGAAAGTCTTCCAAATATATCTCGATGGGTCCTGCAGACTATCGAACGCGGGTACGCGATCCAGTTCAGGTCACGTCCGCCTCGTTTTCGGGGGATTTTGCCTACAGTGGTATCCCCGAGCAGGCTCTGGTCATGGAACAAGAGGTGAAAGCTCTGTTACTGAAGGGGGCGATAGAACGAGTTCTTCCCCCCGACAGAGAGTTGGGGTATTACAGCCGTTACTTCATTGTTCCAAAGAAGCTAACGATATACGCCTCCCTCACGGGCTGGGGGCGATCATGAGTGGTCGCTCAGCCCGGGGTCTGTGGACTTTCTCCCAGACCTGAGGGGTCACCATGTTCTTGTCCGGTCAGACAGCACATCGGGGGTCTTTTTATAGACCATCAAGGGGGTCTGCGCTCATGTCCATTATTCAGGCTAGCGCCAGATCCTTCTGTGGGCCCAGGGGAAGCTTCTTCTTTGGCGATTTTATATCCCAGGATATTTAAATCGGGGAGCAGACATCCTGTCGAGGCAGGGGCCGAGGCCCGGGGAGTGGAGACTCCACCCCGAGGTGGTGGAGCTCCTATGGAGTCATTTCGGTCATACCGAGGTAGGCCTATTTGAATCCAGGGACTGAGACACTGCATGCTGTGGTTTCTCTGTATCCACCAGCCCCTCTGGGGTTGGATGCGATGGTACAGGAGTGGCCGAGGTCACCCCTGTACGCATTTCCCCCGATTGCTCTGCTCCCAGGAGTTCTGGAGAGGGTTCACCGAGTCGGGGTCTTTCTACTGTTAGTAGCCCCGCGTTGGCCGGCCCGAGTATGGATGCGGGTCGATACTTCACCCCCGCCCAGATCTATGGAGGTTGTGGCTTGGCCTCTGAGGGGGCCCAGCTCATAGAATCGGGTCTCTCGACTGAGGTCGTGGAGACCATCCTCCAATCCAGAGCTCCGTCCACGAGGAGATTATATGCCTTGAGGTGGCAATGTTTCACCTCTTGGTGGGGAGAACACCAGTTGGACCCAGTTAACTGCCCAGTGTGGCGGTGCTGGAATTCCTTTGGAGCATTTCTCCACAGGGTTATCCCACTCCACACTAAAGGTGTATGTGGTGGCCTATCTGCTTACCACGTCCCTTTGAGTGGAGCTTTTCACGGGAGATACCCATTGGTAATTCTTTTTCTTCGTGGTATTGTGAGGTCAGACCAAGAGAAACTAATCTGCTCTGCCCTCTGAGGGCTCTAGATGCTTATGTCCACAGAGCTGCCCTGTGGAGAAAGCCTGAACAGTTATCTGTTTGTTTTGGACCTCCGAAGAAAGGTTGTCCCGCATCTGAGCAGAGGTTGAGTAAGTGAGTGGTCGAGGCCATCTCATTTGCATATGAGTCCGCCGGTCAGCCTTCTCCTTTGGCTGTCTGGGCTCACTCAACCAGGGGTATGGTAGCTCCGCTCCAGGGGCGCAGGTGCTTTCGTCTAAATATGTGCCTGATTTCATACAACGGACACCTGCTCGCATGGCGGCGTTGGTATTAGCGTTCCCACGGCGTTTACACGCAGCTCGAAGTTCCCTGAATGGGAACGTCTCTGGTTACGTATGTAACCCTAGTTCCCTGAAGGGAACGAGACGCTGCGTGTCTATGCCATACTCCCAGCATGCCCGTGAGCGCTTGCTTCAGTCCTATCAGAAGCTGTTGCGCTTGTGTTTCGGGGATGCTTTATAGTTTCCTGGTCGATACGTCACCCCGCCTATGACGTTCCGTCTCGCCATTGGACAGATTTCATACGTGCTTCATGACTCGTCACGCAGAGGCGTTCCCACGGCGTTTACACGCAGCGTCTCGTTCCCTTCAGGGAACTAGGGTTACATACGTAACCAGAGACGATTTGGAGAAATATTACTCCAGTGTAAATCATCTGTTTTCTATGTGAATATATAGTGAAGTGTAATTTATTCCTGTGATCAAAGCTGAATTTATCATTATTACTTCAGTCTTCAGTGTCACATGATCCTTCATAAATCACTCTAATATGAGGATCAACAAACATTTATGATTATTATCAGTGTTGAAAACAGGTCAGATTTCAGTGGAAACTGTCATACATTTTATTTTTCAGGATTATTTGATGAATAAAAATGTTCAAAAGAACAGCATTTATTTTGAAGTACAATCTTTTGTAACATTGTTCTTCTGTCACTTTTGATCAATTTCATGCATCCTCTCTAAATAACGCTATTAATTAGTTTAAAAAATAAATCTTTCTGACCACAAACTTTTAGTTTAGTAGTGCATTTATTATATTATCACTATTCCACAGGCACTGATACTTATATAGCTTTTCTGTAATCTGGGTGTGAATGTTTCATCATTGTGACGTTAACAGAGTTCAAGCGGGATTTGGAGAAAGACTTGATCAGTGAATCCAGTGGGGATTTTTCCAAGATCATCGTGGCATTGTTGAAGGTGAGACGCAGGACTCACACTGTTAAACATTTACAACAAAATCTATTTCATTGCGTAGATGAATCATCACTATATCAATATCCCGTTTTATGGTCTGTCTAAGTAATCTTCACTCTGTCCTTCATCAGAAAGAGAATGGGCCAGGAGTGATTGAGCAGGACACAGCAGTGAGTCCATGTAGATCCGCAGTCCCAGTTTCAGCTCATGTTCTGAGATCATCAAACCTGTGAAGCTGACTCTGCTTTGTTTGATCCGCTTCACTGCGTCTGATAACCTCTAGATGACCTCTAGAAGACCTCAGAAACAGGATTCGATTGTTGACTGTTCTCTCAGAAGGACCAATATCAGTTTTAGAAAAACAAGATTATTCTTCCACTCCACTGACAGATATTTGTTCTTGTTTTAAGCACAAACTCACTGAATTTTCATGATTGTTGTGTGTTTCTCCAGTAAATGTATCCTGATTTAAGGAGCATTTACATGCTAAAAAATGCTGGGTTGTTTCAACCCAAATTCGGGTCAAATGTGGCCAAACCCTAATGTTGGGTTAAAATGTAATTTAAAAAATTACAGTTGAAAGTAAAAGTTAATTAAATTCCATTTTAACCCAACATTTGGGTTTGTCCATATTTGACCCAAAATTTAGGTTGAAACCACCCAGTATTTTTTTTAGAGTGTAGCATTTAGCAGAGCATCCGTAGATTACTGTCTGATGTTTACAGACTTTATCTGAGGAGCTGAAAAACAAGAAACCTTCAGCTGATGTTTGGATCCAAATCCTCACCACGAGAAGCCCGGATCATCTGCGAATCGGTCTGTTCAACTGTGTATGTGTGTGTGTGTGTGTGTGTATGTGTGTTTCACCTGTGGAAAATGTCTCCAGAAGAAGATAAATCTGGAAATTGTTGCTTTTCAACATTTAATCAAAAGGGAAATGCTTCATAAAGACAGTAAATAATGACTTTATTCTACAAATGTAAATGTGAAACATTAGTATTAGTGAAGAAGCCTTGATTCATGTAGATGTTCTGCACACAGTATACGAAGGCCTTTATATTCTACATTTGACCTGATTATAATCACATCAGTTTCAGTTCTTCAGTTAACTATCAGTCCTTATACACGTGCAAATCCTCGTAACACAGGAACAGTTTAAGCCTTAATTCCTGTAAGGTTGACGACTACAAGTGTGTGATGCGAGTGTGTGTGTGTGTGTGTGTGTGTGTGTGTGTGTGTCCAGTGCTGGAAGAGCTGGAGCTGGAGAGAGGACAGACACTGGAAGACACTTTAGACGGACGCTTTAAAGGACTTCAGTCTGGAGATCTGAGGAAAGGCCTGAAAACACTCGGTAAAACCCCGTCACATGTGTGTTCATGTGGAATCAGTGTAAATCACATGTGTGTTTATGTGTGTTCAATCCACGTCACGTGTGTGTTGATGTGGAATCAGTGTAAATCCAGCATGTGATTTATCGTTTCTTCTCCCTGTCAGTTCGATCTTTACAGAACCAGCATCTGTTCCTGGCTCAACGGATCCAAACCATGAAAGTAAGCTTATTTCTGAAATATCTTTATAAATCTCATTTCAGACTCAGTTGGATTGATGCAGCTGCCAGGTTTGTGTGTGTGTGTGTGTGTGTGTGTGTGTGTGTGTGTGTGTGTGTGTGTGTGTGTGTGTGTGTGTGTGTGTGTGTGCATGATCAGGTTTTGCCAACATTGTGTGAAATAAATATCCCAATAAATAATACTAATAAAAACAGTTCCGTGAAAGTCCTTGTCCTCTCTGTGTGTGTGTGAGTGTGTGTGTGTGTGTGTGTGTGTGTGTGTGTGTGTGTGTGTGTGTGTGTGTGTGTGTTTGCGCGCAGTTCTCTTGAATGAATGCTGCACTGTTAATAAACAAACGTCTTCTTTGTATGGCAGCTGTGTATCAATGAAAATATGGATATTATGCTCATTCAAATGCAAAACAGGCAGTTTTTTAAAACAAAATATACAAGATCACTTGTGTGTACACTTTTGTAAATAAAGGTTGTTTATTGGTAAAGATTCTTTAAAGTGGAAAAACAGTTCTTTAGTTTATTAATGTTGAGTGTAGTTGTGTAATGTTCAGTTTAGTGTGTGTTTGTGGTTCAGCTGTAGATCTGTGTGTGTGCGTATGTGTGCGAGTGTGCGCAGGTCGCAGTGGTTCATCAGTAGATGTGTGTGTTTGTGTTGATGTGTGTGTGTGTGTGTGTGTGCAGGCCTCAGTGGTTCATCAATAGATGTGTGTGTGTGTGTGTGTGTGTGTGTGTGTGTGTGTGTGTGTGTGTGTGTGTGTGTGTGTGTGTGTGTGTGTGTGTGTGTGTGTGTGTGTGTGCAGGCCTCAGTGGTTCAGGGTGTGATGGTGTCTCACAGTGAAGAGGATCTGCTGAGAATTCGAGTCGCTTTCCTTCAGTCGACGGGAGCTTCACTGTACACTGCCTTACAGGTCTATCACACACACACACACACACACACACACACACACACACACACACACACACACACACACACACACACACACACTCTCATACACGCACACACACACTGCTGTATTCTCACTGACTCTGTGGTGTTCCTCAACAGAAGCAGTTTAAGGCTGATCTCCTGCAGGGTCTGTTGTGTGTGTGTCGAGCTGAGGATTAGCAGATGAGGAAACAGTCACACACTGTTTCGTAAATAAATAAATAAATAAATAAATATAATGCAGTGCTGTCCTTTGATTAATCCTGATGGAAGCCCATATTTAATCTGTGTTTAATCTCTACCTTTTATGTCATCATTTTGACTGAAGTTGTCATTATGATTTTTCAAAAAGACAAATGTGTTATGTGGTTAAAAAAAAGGTGAAATTATGAGATAACAAGTAAGAATTATAACAGACAAATTTATGAAAATAAATCAAAATTATACCTTAACTTTTTCGGGGGGGGTTTCGATTGCTAAACGCCAGTGAGCACAACTGGAGCTACATGTGCAAAACTCTAACTCCAGTCTGCACAGCAGGAGTTCATGTGAACCAAACTCTAGTTCGTTTTTCATTGCTTGAAGACAGTTTTCAAAACTCTACACACTTATCCCTAGACTGACTACGTCAGACTTCCTACTTCCGCTAATTTCATTTCGCTCCTGTAGTCAGTCTGAGATAGCGGCCTATCTTTCAGTTTTCCACCAGCCTGAAAACAGCCGGCCAATCAACGAACAGAGGGTGGGCTGAGAGCCGTGACGTAGACGCTAAGCGCCGAGTTTACATTGTAGGTTAGAGAAATCGAAAACCGAAACAACCGCGCAGAAATGGGAAACAAGACACGGGATGCAATTTGCTCTGTTATGGAGAACATTCCGGGGGTTTTCAAACTGAAGCAAAAATCGTTTACAGCCATGTTCACTCCGTTATTTCGCTCGCATCATCAGTGTTTACAGCTAGGACTGGCGCGTGCACTTCTGCCGCTCTAGGCAAAAAACTATTTTGCAACGTATACCAGCAAAAAGCAGCATGCTTGGCCATTATGTAGCTTGCACAACAAGCATACACTTTTGATTCTCTCATCAACACAGATGCAGCCGTTTTTTATTTTTGCAAATCATTATAACAAGGAAAAATTTAACACTTCAAGCTTAGGCATTTAGGCTACCCAATTTTGTCAGGCTAATTGTAGTAATGACGGATCAGACCATAACTATATGCATAACTATAAGGACATAACCTACCCCCATTCAACGTCAGTTCTCCGTCTTTTACGGCCATGACAAGAAAGTCGGTCTCCTTGGCTGTGAACGCTCCTGGTGCGCTCTTATTATCATATTATTATTATTATTATTATTATAATCCAAGTCCCAGATATGTGATTCATGAACGATCTGTTCATTGCGTATGTCACGTGACAAATGAACGTAAGACTCGTAAGGTAAGGTGATTATTTATGTTCCCTGTAAATCATTTTTTTTACTGCATTATGATTTCTGAACCCTCCTGTTACCCTCAAATCTGATAACACTTTTTACCCTCTGGGGTCAATTTGACCCCAGTAATTTAAACCTCCACAATATGTTTATTTTTTTTTACAAAGGTTTGTCTCAGTTAATTTATGTCTTTGTTGACTACTTAAGTAACGTTTTAAGTTGACATCCACCCACCACCCCCCTCCCCACCCCACCTAACCCCACCTAACTCCTTATACATCCAGAATACCCATTGCACGACTATGGACAAATTTACAAATCAACATAAAATCTTATTTGACCTAAAATTGGAAAAGTATAAAAACATCTGGTGTTTTATTTGTTTTATAATATTTCTAAGTATAGATTTATGTAATCTATGACATTTGGAAAGAAAAACTATATATTTTATCAAGGATAGTAACACGAGTTATGTGTTACTATCCTTGATAGTAACACATAACCCCCCCCCCCCCCATGGCACGGGAAACATCAAATTTTTCATAAAAATTATGTTTTCCCCTTCCAAATACACAGAAAAGAATTATTAGTTATCTTGAGATTTATGTCACATGTCATGTGAACGACTAGTAGTTCTCGCAATACTACAGATATGGTTATGTTTGGTTAGAGCCCTAAAACAGAGGGACGTTTTTTGAAAATGATATTGAATATGTAAAAATACAATGAACATTATAAATTCAAATTATAACATGTTATAATGACCTCAATATAACAACCAAAACAAATGTGTGTGAAATTTTAATATTTATTCTGTTTTATTATACATCTAAAAGAGCCTGGGGTCAAATTGACCCAAAGGAACACCGATGTTACAAAATTTGTACAGGACTTTGAAAAAATATTAGCAGGTTAATTTTATGTTTACAGAGTTGTCCCCATTAACTTAGGAAAAGTCATTAAATTTGAAGCAAAAAAATAAATAAATAAAATTATGTTTTTACAGACGTTAAACATTGAATGGGGTCAAATTGACCCCAAGGATAATAAATTCAGAATATGATCAACATTGCGTAGGTGGACGTGATCTGGGAATTTGACTGTTAAAATTATAACATAAGCCACTTAAATAAACTAAATGACTCGAATGACTCAGAAAATCAGTAAAATGAACTTCCTATTCATGACTCGTGAGAGCAGCGGCTCGGTCTCGCCCGATCGCGGCGCTGCGGGGCGGCGGAAGCTAAATCATTCATGACTCGTGAGAGCAGGGTCTCGTCCTCGCGGCGCTGCGGGGCGGCGGAAGCTAAATCAGAATCGTGAGAGCGGGGCACGCCGACGTTGCGGGGCGACCGCAACTCAGTAGCCTAATTCATATAAATAACCTAGTTTGTGAATTGTTCATTCCCGGTTGGCACGCATTTTGCAGTCCTTACAAAAGCGCCGCTCCCTGTTTACAGTGGAAGTTCGTGTCGGTGCATAACATAGCCTACGTCATAAATAAACTTATCTGATTGGCTTACGGGTAACCAATGATTTTAAACTTCAGAGAAGCGCCCCCTTGCGAGAGAGAAAACACTTCTCTATTATGCCATTCCAGACTCTAGGCGTTTCTCAATGTCAAGGAAGGATCCTCGGAAGCCGGAATTTCGAGGATGCTACGTCATCGACGTCCGTCGAAGGACTGTTCCAATGTCGAGGATCCTCAGAATTTCAACCAAGGACTGAGTCCTTCGTTCGGAAAATATCCCATACACAGGAAAGGATGCATATGTGTAGCCTTCGCGCTCTTAAATCACCCACAATCCTATGCGCAGCTTTGCTATCTTGTTCAAAAACTAAAAAATTTCGACCGTTAGCGGAGTCGGAGTGATAACGGCAATATGCTTTCAAATGTAAGCAAGTATAATTTCAGTTTAGCCATTTTTTTAATGTTTGTTAAACTATTTAACATATCGGCTCAAATTTGCTGAGGGGATTTAAAGCTGTTCCCTTTTACTGGTGATTAACTTTTTAATTTTTACTTCATAGCCTTTTTTTGTTGGTCACATATTTTACAATTGCATGTGTTTTAACAGCTAACGTTAGATCATGTTGCTATAGGTTCTGTTAACTCCGGTAATATAATTGAATGAATAAACTCCTTTTTAAATCAATATTTTGTGTCAAATTATTGATTTATTTGGTAGGTAGCCATGTTATAAGTGGGAAAATGTATAGCGAGGCGGTTGTTACAGCGAATACAACCGGCTGATCAAGACCCCTCTGCTTTAGAGTTTGCGGGGTTGTATTCACTATAACAACCGCCTGGTTATACATTATCCCTTTAGCTATTTATTTATTTCTATGAGGACTGACAAGACAAAATAAGGACTGTCAAGTGTATTTAAACAGTGCAGTACACCAGCACAATGATTTTTGCAGCGCCGAAGCGGACCTTTCACTGATGTAATGACGCAATGACGTGCACTTGCTATCCTGTTCCATTTACATGTTCTCCGAATGCTAAAGAGGACCCTTGCCTAGCCTCTGAAGGAAATGACTTGGAAGGACCCGTCCTGCCAAGGAAGTATCCTTGACATTGAGAAACACCTTCTGTCTACGAAGCAAAGTGAAGTAGCAGAGTCTGGTATTACCAGACTAACTTATCCCATGACTTTAGCCACCACAACCTGCACAACACTGTGGATTCACAGCACTTTGTTCAAATGCTAACACACTGCTGTCAAAACTGAACCACACATTCAAACTAGAATAAATTTCAGCCTTGTGCCTTTCACACAATGCTAATGTTCAAACAATTTCAGCTGGATGGCTGAAAACTTGTGGCCTTCTGTAAATTACTGCAGACTATTGAAGCAAACTGCTATTTTTCAATTATTTTGTTCTAAAAATGTAAATAAATCAATTGAAAGAATGTCACTCTTTTCTTTGAAGAAAATATTACTTTGTATGAAGTCACTGAAATTGTTGAAACTGTAAAGATGAAAAGTTTGTATTTTCTGTATTGGTGTTTGATGCTAGTGTTCCCATTCAGGGAACTTCGAGCTGCGTGTAAACGCCGTGGGGGAACGCCTCTGCGTGACGAGTCATGAAGCACGTATGAAATCTGTCCAATGGCGAGACGGAACGTCATAGGCGTGGTGACGTATCGACCAGGAAACTATAAAGCATCCCCGAAACACAAGCGCAACAGCTTCTGAGTCTTCACAAGCGCTCTATGTATGAATTTTGTCTGTCTGTCTAATATTGTATATATATATTGATATGGCGAGCAAACAACAGCAGAATTTCAGAAAGTGTGTTCATCCCTGCCCTCGCTTCATCACGGGTGGGGATACACACGATCTGTGTGTTGTTTGTTTGGGAGTGCAGCATGCTCAGTCGGCTCTCGAGGGGGCCGGCTGTGAGCACTGCGAGTGTCTGCCCAAGAAGACACTTCGCTCCCGCCGGGCACTCTTCGAGGAGAGTGGTTCGGTGCGCGCTCCCCGCGGCTCGGGTCCCGCTGCTGCTGAGGCACAGCGAAGGCTTGCGTCGTGGGGATCGCAGATGGATCTATCAGCGGGGATTGAGACGGGCCCCGCCCTTTCTCTGCCCTTACCTGGTAGATCCAGTGCCTCAGTTCTCGCTGCGGGGGTCCGCGTTGCGGTTTCTCCTGCCCGGGCTGAGGCGCCATCACTTCAATTATCCAGTTCTGAGGAGCTGGATGTTGAAAGTGTGGATGCAGAGTCTATGGACTCAGTGGAGATCGGGGACTCGCCATCCCAGTCTCCCGCGAATGTAGAGCTGATGGAGGTTTTGACTCGGGCTGTGGAAAAATTAAGCATTGAATGGCCAGTTGAGAAACAAGAGTCGAGAGTAAAGAGTAAAATGGATGAGAGATTTTTAAAATCACACTCACTACCTCCACGCCGGTGTTTGCCCTTCTTTCCCGATCTACACACCGAGGTGTGTAGATCGTGGAACAAACCAGTGTCAGCTAGAATTTTGACACACCAGACCTCTATGTATGCTAATATTGCTGGGTCTAGGAGACACGGTTATGGGGCGATGCCGAGGATGGAGGAAGTTTTGGCGAGCCATCTTTCTCCTGAGACGGCATCGTCTTTTAAAACACCGGCGTTGCCCACCAAGCCACTCAGAAATACTTCGGTTTTGGTGGGCAAAGCTTATTCAGCGGCGGGACAGGCAGCATCTTGCTTTCATATGATGGCCATCCTCCAGGCGTATCAAGCAGATCTGCTGAAGGATATGAGCGAGGGGGAGGTCGTCGGCACTGACGTGATTAATGAGCTGCGTCAGGCGGCAGATATTTCTCTCCGTGCCACCAAGGAGACGGCCAGATCAGTCGGCCGCTCTATGGCAGCCCTGGTGGCCACGGAGAGGCATCTGTGGCTAAATCTGGCTAATATGAAGGAGAAAGATAAAGCTTTTCTCCTGGATGCGCCGCTGTCGACCGAAGGTCTTTTTGGTGGTTCTGTGAACGCAGTGATTGAGAGATTCCAAGAAGGAAAAAAGCAGGCAGCGGCGCTCCAGAAATGTCTCCCCCTCCGTACTCATCCTTCGGGGGCTGCTGGGCGAGAGCAGCCCCGCCCGTCGGGTTCCTCGCATAGGGCGCAGCAGAAGAAGAGCGTCGCGTCTCGGGCTCCTCCCCAGCAAAACTGGGCTGAGACGCGGCGTTCTCAGGCGAGGTCTTCCCGGGATAGAACCGATTTGAGGACGATTATTGTCGCCAGGAAGGCTTCGTCGAAGAAGTCCTGACGCCACTGGTGTCAGGCTGCTGAGGGTGGTCCCCACCGTGAGACAGAGGTGTTCGCCGCTGAATCCGGCGCCCGCTCTCTCTCGGTGCCCTCAGGGGTTCGTTCTGCCAACCCTGCCTGTAATGGGGGGTGCAGACGGTCCCAGCGAGCGATTTCCCGAGGGACGCTCGTTTGCTCCAAGGAGCGATACAGAACGGTCGTTAAACCCTGCCTGTGCGCGGTCACAGGGCGCTGTTTCTGTTTTAAAAACTACTCCAGAGGCCAGTCTCGAGAGACTGGTACCCTTAGTAGAATTTCTGGTAGAATGGGGAAGTCTTTCAAATATATCTCGTTGGGTCCTGCAGACTATCGAACGCGGGTACGCGATCCAGTTCAGGTCGCGTCCACCTCGTTTCCGGGGGGTTTTGCCCACAGTGGTGACCCCCGAGCAGGCTCTGGTTATGGAACAAGAAGTGAAAGCTCTGCTACTGAAGGGGGCGATAGAACGAGTTATTCCTCCCGACAGAGAGCTGGGTATTACAGCCGGTACTTCATTGTTCCAAAGAAGGATGGGGGGCTGCGTCCGATTTTAGACCTGCGCCTCTTAAATCGGTCAGTAGGGAAGCTCAAGTTCAAAATGCTGACTCTCAAGCAGATCGTGTCACAGATCAGGTCCGAGGACTGGTTTGTCACGATAGACCTAAAAGACGCGTACTTCCATATCTCCATCCTTCCGCAACATCGGAAGTTCCTGAGGTTCGCTTTTGGGGGCGAAGCGTACCAATATCGGGTCCTTTCATTCGGCCTAGCGTTATCTCCTCGAACCTTCACGAAATGCATGGACGCGGCCTTGGCCCCGCTGCGTCTCCAGGGTATTCGCATTTTAAATTACATCGACGATTGGTTGATTTTGGCTCAATCGGAGCATCAGGCGATTCGGCATCGAGATGCCGTCCTCGCCCACATCAGAAGGTTGGGGTTGAGACTCAACGCCAAGAAGGGTGTGCTTTCGCCAGTTCAGCGGACCACTTTTCTAGGCGTGGTATGGGATTCGACGACGATGCAGGCACGTCTGTCGCCGGCTCGTATAGCCTCGATTATCTCGACTGTCAAGCAAGTGAAGCTAGGCCAGTCACTCACTGTAAAGGAATTCCAGAGAATTCTGGGTCTGATGGCAGCAGCATCCAACGTGTTACCGTGCGGCCTGCTGTACATGAGACCACTACAGTGGTGGCTCAGGACCAAGGGGTTCTCCCTGAGGGGAAACCCGCTCCGCAAGATCAAGGTCACACGACGTGGTCTCCGTGCCCTGGCTAGGGTGACCACCCGTCCCGCGTAGCGCGTGCGCGCACAGCGTTTGAAGCCCAATTCATGCATCCCGCAAATTGAGACCGTGTCACGCATAATCAATGCTTTCTCAAAAAGAAAAAAAAAAGTCGGTCACTCTATATCCTCGAGACCGAGGCAGCCAAACGTTGTGCCTGAACACGTTCACGTCCATGAACTCGTTCATATTTTGGGTGAACTGAACGTATTGTTTTACTGCCTGTCCCGATGAACGTGTGAACTCGTTCATTCTGGTGTCTGCGAACGCACGCTCTCTCAGTTTAATTGGGTGCCAGATTTCTATAGAGCCTTCCAGGCGAAAACCCGGCTAAAACTCACCGTAAACAGGGCTTAATAGTAGCGAAAAAACACCCAATCTGGCAACACAAGCCATCAGTGTCGCACCGTGGCCGCCGTCGACAAATAAGGCATCGTATGATAATTTAAACAGATTTTATAACGAGGTCGGTGAAGATGGGAAAAATCTTACATTTCTGTGCAAACTTTGAACTTAACTAGTTCATTTTAAAATGTGTGAAATGAACTTTGATGAACTAGTTCATGTAAAAAAGTGAACTTCCCCAACACTGGTTGCCACTCCCACGTGACCTGCCGACTAGGTTGATGTCAACTTTTTTATTGTTGTCATGACAGCGCAGCTTCTCGTTCCGTGAACCTCTGGAGTTGTGAGTTTAGACTTTTTTTCGACTTTTTTTAAAACTGTTCCTGTGGTGTTGAGCAACTAAAATTCCTGTTAATCCTATAATTTTATATTTTTATTTATTTAAAGTGAATTAATTGTAATGAAAAATAAATAAAATTAAATAGCTAAAGTAAATCGTAAGTGGAAGTGCATCTGTCAATTCATTGAATGTTCAAAATATTCATCTTTATTTAGAAAAAAAATACACATTGTTTGGCCTATCATGAGCATCAGCATATAGCCTATCAGCAAAACATGTTTAGGGAATAGGGCATTATTAATGTATGTGCTAAGGTATGTGCTTTTTTTGAACAATTATTCATGTACAAACAGTAAGGCAATAGTAACAATTCTAGATATGGGTAAACCACTATCGGAGTCTGCCCGTGGGATGGGGGCACCGCCGCGCCAAGCAGTGTCCCACCTTGTCCCTCAGAAACATACCCCTTGTCCCCCCTTGGGCTTATTAGCAGGTGGTCACCCTAGCCCTGGCTATGTGGAAAGAACCTTGGTTCCTGTCCCTGGGACCTGCGCTGGGAGCCCCGTGTCGCCGGGTAACGGTGACGACGGATGCCTCTCTCACGGGCTGGGGAGCGATCATGAGTGGTCGCTCGGCCCGCGGGCTGTGGCAAGACCATCATCTCCGATGGCATATAAATTGTCTAGAGATGATGGCGGTGTTTCAGGCTCTGAAACACTTTCTCCCAGACCTCAGAGATCATCATGTTCTTGTCCGGTCAGACAACATGTCTGTGGTCTCTTACATAAACCACCAGGGGGGTCTGCGCTCACGTCCATTGTACAAGCTGGCGCGCCAGATCCTGTTGTGGTCCCAGGGGAAACTTCGGTCGCTGAGAGCGATTTATATCCCAGGATACTTAAATCGGGGAGCGGACATCCTGTCGAGGCAGGGGCCGAGGCCCGGGGAGTGGAGACTTCACCCCGAGGTGGTGGAGCTCCTTTGGAGAAACTTCGGTCGGGCCGAAGTGGACCTCTTTGCGTCCAGGGAGAACTCACACTGCCCGCTGTGGTTTTCCCTGAGTTCTCCAGCTCCATTGGGGCTGGATGCGTTAATACAGGAGTGGCCGAGGGCACCCCTGTACGCATTTCCCCCGATTGCTCTGCTCCCAGGGGTTCTGGAAAGGATTCGCCAGGAGGGGGTCAGTGTACTTCTGGTGGCCCCCCGTTGGCCAACCAGGGTATGGTTTGCGGACCTGATTTCCCTTCTCGAGGGTCCTCCTCTGGAGATTCCAGTCAGGAGGGACCTTCTGTCTCAAGCAGACGGTGGGATACTCCATCCCCGTCCGGAATTGTGGAGGTTGTGGGCTTGGCCTCTGAGGGGGCCCAGCTCATAGATTCAGGTCTCTCGACTGAGGTCGTGGAGACCATCCTCCAGTCCAGAGCCCCATCCACGAGGAAGTTGTATGCCTTGAGGTGGAAACTGTTCACCTCTTGGTGTGGAGAGCGACAGTTGGATCCAGTTAACTGCCCATTGCCGGCAGTGCTGGAATTCCTTCAGGGACGCTTCTCCACAGGGTTATCGTACTCCACACTAAAGGTGTGCGTGGCGGCCCTATCCGCTTACCATGTCCCTTTGAGTGGAGCTTCTCTTGGGAGACATCCCCTGGTAACCCGTTTCCTTCGTGGTATCCTGAGGCTGAGGCCGGTAGTGCGTACGAGGGTACCGACCTGGGATCTAGCGGTTGTGTTGGAGGGGCTCTGTTTAGCCCCTTTCGAGCCCATTGATGAGGTGCCTGAGAAGTTTCTTACTCTCAAAACCATCTTTCTCCTAGCCATCTCTTCCCTAAAGAGGATTGGAGATATTCAGGCGCTGTCGGTTTCCCCCTCGTGCTTGGAATTTTCTCCCGGTATGGCGAAGGCTTTCATCCTCCCTAGACCGGGGTATGTTCCGAAGGTTCCAACTACGGTTGTCAAACCTATAGTGCTACAGGCCTTCTGTTCTCCTCCGTTTCGGACATCAGACCAGGAGAAACTAAATCTGCTCTGCCCGGTGAGGGCCTTAGACGCGTACGTCCACAGAGCTGCCCTGTGGAGGAAATCAGAACAATTATTTGTCTGCGTTGGGCCTCCTAAGAGAGTAGGCCTCCTGAATGGGAACGTCTCTGGTTACGTATGTAACCCTAGTTCCCTGAAGGGAACGAGACGCTGCGTGTCTATGCCATACTCCCAGCATGCCCGTGAGCGCTTGCTTCAGTCCTATCAGAAGCTGTTGCGCTTGTGTTTCGGGGATGCTTTATAGTTTCCTGGTCGATACGTCACCCCGCCTATGACGTTCCGTCTCGCCATTGGACAGATTTCATACGTGCTTCATGACTTGTCACGCAGAGGCGTTCCCCCACGGCGTTTACACGCAGCGTCTCGTTCCCTTCAGGGAACTAGGGTTACATACGTAACCAGAGACGTTTTTCCTCTCAGTGTGTTCTAAGTGACAGTGTGTCTTATGTTATCTCAGTGAGGGTTGTGCATAGTGTTGTGCACACTGAGCCTGTTTTTGAGCCATGTGTCAAGAGTTGTGCTCAGGTCAGGTAACTGTTGGTAGTGTAGTTAGAGTTTAGGGCTGGACTGGCCATCGGGCAATTCGGGCATTTGCCCAATGTGCCGACGTGCTTTGTGGGCCGATACATCTCAAACTTTATTATTTATTTTTTTTAACTGCCAATCCAACTCGTGCCAACTCGCTGAAACGCATCGGACAAAAAAGTCAGCGTGGGTCCTTTCTCACAGACCGGCCCATGAAACGGAGATCAGCGGCCCATTGGTTATTTTCTTGATTGACACTGGGCTGGTCCAATCACATCTTTAATCACCTCCCCCTCTGGGCTGAGCGAGCGTGCAGTGTCAGTGAGTATCTGTCAAAATAGTCAGAGTGAAGGAGAAGAAACCCTATGGAAGAAACGCAAGGAATGTTAGTTAAAGCTTTATTTGCCATTTGTTCCGGTACAGCTATACAGGTACATAGGAATTTTTGTAGCAGAGCTCGTTGAATCAAACATAAAAGATAAACATTAAAACAGCTAACAAGCACACACTACACACAATGGACTTTAAGAAATCAAGACTTAAAAAATACATTCAACGTCAACGAAGAGCATCTTAACCCCATGTTAAGCAACCCCCCACCCCTACAATTGTTACTTTAAGATTACATTTAAGATTGCTCCACGCTAAAAGAAAGAATATTGCACTGTCCCAAGATACTACGTGATATAAATATTTAAAAACAAACTTACTATAATAAATCTTGTCTGTTCTAAATATACTCTTACACTTATTTATACTCTTACTATAATAAATAACACCTGTCATTTTACAAAAAATGAGGCAGACACATTCGTTCCTTCTGCCATGTCCTTCGCCATCAGTCTCACAGTAGCTGGAAAGAAGCTGTTATAGAACCACACCCTGTGTGAAATAGTACTGTCCGGTCTATTATATCTCAAGTTATATCCAACTCAAATTTGAAGACACTCGCAGGCCTAGGAACTTGTAACTCTCAACTCTTTCCACCTCAGTCCCCTTGATTATCAATGGCTGTACAATGGATTTCTTCCTAAAGTCCATGATTAGTTCTTTTGTTTTATCTATATTCAGAATGAGATCATTGTCCTCCCCATAAGCCAACTGTGGTAAGCAGAACTAGGCTACTTTCAGAACACAGGACAGAAGGAACCCATTACTCAGTTACGCATTATTTCCACGTCTGCATGTTTGACAATTACGCATTTTACTATAAAGCAACTATACTATAAAGCATCCCCGAAACACAAGCGCAACAGCTTCTGAGTCTTCACAAGCGCTCTATGTATGAACTTTGTCTGTCTGTCTAATATTGTCTATATATATATATATATATATATTGAAAATGGCGAGCAAACAACAGCATTTCAGAAAGTGTGTTCATCCCTGCCCTCGCTTCATCACGGGTGGGGATACACACGATCTGTGTGTTGCTTGTTTGGGAGTGCAGCATGCTCAGTCGGCTCTCGACGGGGCTGGCTGTGAGCATTGCGAGTGTCTGCCCATGAAGACACTCCGCTCCCGCCAGGCACTCTTCGAGGAGAGTGGTTCGGTGCGCGCTCCCCGCGGCTCGGGTCCCGCTGCTGCCGAGGCACAGCAAAGGCTTGCGTCGTGGGGATCGCAGATGGATCTATCAGCGGGGATGGAGACGGGCTCCGCCCTTTCTCTGCCCTTACCTGGTAGATCCAGTGCCTCAGATCTCGGTGCGGGGGTCCGCGTTGCGGTTTCTCCTGCCCGGGCTGAGGCGCCATCACTTCAATTATCCAGTTCTAGAGGAGCTGGATGTTGAAAGTGTGGATGCAGAGTCGATGGACTCAGTGGAGATCGGGGACTCGCCATCCCAGTCTCCCGCGAATGTAGAGCTGATGGAGGTTTTGACTCGGGCTGTGGAAAAATTAAGCATTGAATGGCTAGTTGAGAAACAAGAGTCGAGAGTGAAGAGTAAAATGGATGAGAGATTTTTAGCGTCACACTCACTACCTCCGCGCCGGTGTTTGCCCTTGAAGATTCAAAATCTCTTCATTTAATGTTGTTTTTAGTACTATTATTATTTTTATTAATATTCATAATATGTATCTGTTTTATTACATGTATATACACATTATTATTTGCAATCTTTGCATTTGTGATTATAATGTTTTGAAGATGTGGGAGAGAGAGAGACTTTAGGAGACTTTGGGATAAGTTAAACTGTATGAGAGAATGTATGTTGGAGTGAGATTGAAAGTTTATATAGTGTATAGTTTCCATCAGGGATGGATATACATTCCATAGTTAATGGAAACCATATGTTCTTGTGGTAAGGTATGTGTTACTATGGTGATGCAGTTTTTTCTTGGTCAGTGGTATAAAGACTGAGACCTTTTGTCCGAAAAGAAGGAAGAGATGGTAACGATGCAGAATGAAGACCTCTGTTTCTCTTCCTCCTATGTCTTATAAATATTATAAATAAATTCGAGAGATCTCTTGGCAAAATCACTGGTGTCTCTTTTCATGGGGAAAGCAAAAGAAGTTTTTTTAGATCTACAATTTGGCGTCACAGGAACAGGATGGCATGTCCAGGCATTCGTCTCAATCATTGCAGGTAAGACTTTTTGCTTTATAAAAAGTTCTAAGTCTGCCTGATGATTAGAGACAGTGACTGAAACTGCTGAAAAGAACTGTGTGATTTTGGGTACCAGTTTTTTTGCCAATTAATAAAAGACATAGTAAAATATAAATACCAAAATGAATAAAATTAAGTCATTTGAATTGAATTTAGCTTATTTAGGTTCTCTGAAAAGTAAACCTCAAACAATATTTGAAATGCTGGGATAGAGGTGGATCTTTTTTAGAAAAAAGACCATCTAGTCAGAAATTTGGAATTAGCTGTAAATCGGTTAAGCTAGTAAAATTTGCTTGGTTATAACTGCGACGTGGTTGGATAGTGGCGGGACTGTTTAAAACGATGGCAGAGTAATCCCTAAAACATCCAGCACACCGAAGATTCGTTCTCAGAAGGAGACGAGGGAAGTTGTAACACGAGCAATACTTGATTGACCAAAGCGGTTAAATGTGGCGGAACTGTTTAAAACGATGGCAGAGTAATCCCTAAAACATTGTAACACGCGAGAGTTATACAAGTATTAAAGGCGCCCTTGTAACTAGCTAGGATCGTGGGCATTCTGAACCTGACCGTAAAGCTGTTCAAATATTTGAGGAGACTGATCCGAGTTAACTTTAAGGAAAAAAAAAATAAATACCAAAGAAATTAATCTGAGATAAAATCCAAAGTATTTGAAAAGAAAGAAAGGGAAAAAGGAACCGTTTTGAGTTTTAAAAAGAAAACTAAAATACTGAAAAGCATTAGAGTTAACTTTTCTTTAAATTTTTCTTTTGTTCTGTGAGTGAGGGAGAACGAGAGCGAAGCAGCCCCTCCCTTCAGAATTGCCCTGAACCTTCACACACACACATCCAGAAGGAAGAGAGGGAGGGAGCCCCACACACACATACTTAGATACACACACATAGGCTGCAGCTCTGAGCACACACACACACATACACAGACAGCCTGCAGCTCTGAGCACACACACAGACGCATCACATAGGCTGCAGTTTCTGAACACACACACACACAATACATACATAGCCCCTCCCGTATAATTCACACACACACATATAGGCACACATACATCCCTGCTGTTCTGAGCAGAGACATGATGAGATGTACACCAGCTCATAATTATGGATCTGACTGGGGTGATGAGACAAGAGATGACGACATGACCACAGTCGACAAAATGGGTCCTGAATTTTCTTCACCTGTGATTAAAAGGGAAGAGTCACAACCTGAGATGATGACCGAAGAAAGACCGTTTACTCCAGGAGAACGACAAGCCATTCTCTCAGCCTTGCCTCCTCTGAACAGACAAGATCCAAACACAGTGTTTTGGCGAGAATTAGACTCTCTGGTTGAAGCACATCAAATGACACTAAAAGACGTTCACACCATTGTGAAAGCTAAAATCCCAAGAGACAGATGGGAACGCTTGCCAGCAGTGATAACATCAGCCCAATGGGTAGACTTTGGGGTTGATGGCCAGGGAAGACACCTGGGTCTTTGGCAAACATTAGATGTATTTCGAAAAGAAATCCAAGAAATCTTGGGAAGTGGTAAAATTCCATTCACTTCAGTGACATTGATTAAGCAAAAGGATGATGAATCTCCAGATGAATATGCTCTGCGTAAGTGGAACGCTTATGAGAGATGGGTTCTCTGTGCAAAGAAACAACCTGACAGAGATGATGTACAATTAACTGACACACTTGTGGATGGCTTTAGCTCTAAATACCAACAAGCCTTATCACTTGGAGTCAATCCAGGCGAAACATTTGAACAAATTATGCAATGGGCTGGCCGTCTAGAGATGGCGATGAGATCAAACCTGGAAGAAGGAAACAAGCCAAACCAAAGAGGAGTGGCGACAGTTCAATATAACATGGACATAGAGAGGTGGTTAAAGATTTGCAGCAACTGTGGGAAGTGTGGACACTTAAGAAAAGACTGTTGGGCTAAAGGAGGTGGAGCAGAAGGTCAAGGTCCATCTTTTAAACAAGTCATTGTGAAAAAACCATGATGAAACCTCTCAAGGGAGGACGTGGACTGAAGCACAAGTTCGTCAGCTCATTGAAGGAATTATGTGTAACTGATTACTGGAACAGCAATGGTTCTACTTCCTGATGTTATGCCACCTGCAGAAACAGGAGGAGACTCTACTTTGTTTCAAGAGAAATTAAGATGCTATTTCACAATGCTGGACAAAATTACCAAAGACAATAATAGAAAGTGAATTCAACAGCAATGGGATGAAAACACACCACTACTGATTTTCCACACATTCCTGAGTTAGGCAGTTTTGTTATAGTCAAGCATGTTGTAAAGGGAAGGGTGTAGGAACAGATAGATGGTATCATTGGTCACAAGTTAAACCTTGCTTAGTGAATAAAAAAAATGATGATAGCCTATGGTTTAAGATTGAGCAAATCTAAGAATTATTATTTTTTAAATACTGGGAAAAGTGATGATTAATTGTTTTTCTGTTTCCATTTCAGGAATCAAGTTCATTGACATTAATTAGAGATGGTTAGAAGTTATTCTTCATAAAAGACATTGATAAAACCGAGAATGGAAAATACGGTGTGAGATAGGAGATTTTACACTACACTACATACAAAACACAACCTCACAAACAATGAACACCCGCTTACTGATTTACAACCCCAAGGGATAGGACCCTTTAACATCAACGTTTATTTTTGTTTATTATTTTTAAGCGCGGAACTGGGGGATTTAATTAATTAACGAGTTAATTAATTAATGAGTCCAGGCACGGGCAGAAGACTTTTTTAGTTTTTCTTTTCTTAGATGATTGGGGTTCATTTTAAATGCTCACACATAGATGTTAAATGACACATAGCATACGGGGACATAACATGGGTTGGGTTTTTGTTTGTTATTTGTTTTCTTTTCTTTTCTTTTTCCATTCTTCTGTTCTTTTATGTCTATGTCTTGGTCTACTATTTCTCCTCTCCACTATCACCTCAATAGGCTGGCCACCTGGGGATGATGGTGTGGAACTGACTGTCGTAGTTCCAGAGGAGGGACTGAAGATTCAAAATCTCTTCATTTAATGTTGTTTTTAGTACTATTATTATTTTTATTAATATTCATAATATGTATCTGTTTTATTACATGTATATACACATTATTATTTGCAATCTTTGCATTTGTGATTATAATGTTTTGAAGACGTGGGAGAGAGAGAGACTTTAGGAGACTTTGGGATAAGTTAAACTGTATGAGAGAATGTATGTTGGAGTGAGATTGAAAGTTTATATAGTGTATAGTTTCCATCAGGGATGGATATACATTCCATAGTAAATGGAAACCATATGTTCTTGTGGTAAGGTATGTGTTACTATGGTGATGCAGTTTTTTCTTGGTCAGTGGTATAAAGACTGAGACCTTTTGTCCGAAAAGTAGGAAGAGATGGTAACGATGCAGAATGAAGACCTCTGTTTCTCTTCCTCCTATGTCTTATAAATATTATAAATAAATTCGAGAGATCTCTTGGCAAAATCACTGGTGTCTCTTTTCATGGGGAAAGCAAAAGAAGTTTTTTTAGATCTACACCCTTCTTTCCCGATCTACACACCGAGGTGTGTAGATCGTGGAACAAACCAGTGTCAGCTAGAATTTTGACACACCAGACCTCTATGTATTCCAATATTGCTGGGTCTAGGAGGCAGGGTTATGGGGCGATGCCGAGGATGGAGGAAGTTTTGGCGAGCCATCTTTCTCCTGAGACGGCATCGTCTTTTAAAACACCGGCGTTGCCCACCAAGCCACTCAGAAATACTTCGGTTTTGGTGGGCAAAGCTTATTCAGCGGCGGGACAGGCAGCATCTTGCTTGCATACGATGGCCATTCTCCAGGCGTGTCAAGCAGATCTGCTGAAGGATATGAGCGAGGGGGAGGTCGTCAGCACTGACGTGATCAAAGAGCTGCGTCAGGCGGCAGATATTTCTCTCCGTGCCACCAAGGAGACGGCCAGATCAGTCGGCCGTTCTATGGCAGCCCTGGTGGCCACGGAGAGGCATTTGTGGCTAAATCTGGCTAATATGAAGGAGAGAGATAAAGCTTTTCTCCTGGATGCGCTGCTGTCGACCAAAGGTCTTTTTGGTGGTTCTGGGAACGCGGTAATTGAGAGATTCCAAGAAGGAAGAAAGCAGGCCGCGGCGCTCCAGAAATGTCTCCCCCTCCGTACTCATCCTTCTGGGGCTGCTGGGCGAGAGCAGCCCCGCCCGTCGGGTTCCTCGCATAGGGCGCAGCAGAAGAAGAGCGTTGCGTCTCGGGCTCCTCCCCAGCAAAACTGGGCCGAGACGCAGCGTTCTCAGACGAGGTCTTCCCGGGACAGAACCGATCTGAGGATAGTTATTGTCGCCAGGAAGGCCTCGTCGAAGAAGCCCTGACGCCACTGGTGTCAGGCTGCTGAGGGTGGTCCCCACCGTGAGACAGAGGTGTTCGCCGCTGAATCCGGCGCCCGCTCTCTCTCGGTGCCCTCAGGGGTCCGTTCTGACAACCCTGCCTGTAATGGGGGGCGCAGACGGTCCCAGCGAGCGATTTCATAAATTACATCGACGATTGGTTGATTCTGGCTCAATCGAAGCATCAGGCGATTCGGCATCGAGATGCCGTCCTCGCCCACATCAGAAGGTTGGGGTTGAGACTTAACGCCAAGAAGAGTGTGCTGTCGCCAGTTCAGCGGACCACTTTCCTAGGCGTGGTATGGGATTCGACGACGATGCAGGCACGTCTGTCGCCGGCTCGTATAGCCTCGATTATCTCAACTGTCAAGCAAGTGAAGCTAGGCCAGTCACTCACTGTAAAGGAATTCCAGAGAATTCTGGGTCTGATGGCAGCAGCATCCAATGTGTTACCGTGCGGCCTGCTGTACATGAGACCACTACAGTGGTGGCTCAGGACCAAGGGGTTCTCCCCGAGGGGAAACCCGCTCCGCAAGATCAAGGTCACACGACGTGGTCTCCGTGCCCTGGCTATGTGGAAAGAACCTTGGTTCCTGTCCCTGGGACCTGCGCTGGGAGCCCCGTGTCGCCGGGTAACGGTGACGACGGATGCCTCTCTCACGGGTTGGGGAGCGATCATGAGTGGTCGCTCGCCCCGCGGGCTGTGGCAGGACCATCATCTCCTGTGGCATATAAATTGTCTAGAGATGATGGTGGTGTTTCAGGCTCTGAAACACTTTCTCCCAGACCTCAGAGATCATCATGTTCTTGTCCGGTCAGACAACATGTCTGTGGTCTCTTACATAAACCACCAGGGGGGTCTGCGCTCACGTCCATTGTACAAGCTGGCGCGCCAGATCCTGTTGTGGTCCCAGGGGAAACTTCGGTCGCTGAGAGCAATTTACATTCTAGGATACTTAAATCGGGGAGCAGACATCCTGTCGAGGCAGGGGCCGAGGCCCGGGGAGTGGAGACTTCACCCCGAGGTGGTGGAGCTCCTTTGGAGGCACTTCGGTCGGGCCGAAGTGGACCTCTTTGCATCCAGGGAAAATTCACACTGCCCGCTGTGGTTTTCCCTGAGTCCTCCAGCTCCATTGGGGCTGGATGCGTTGGTACAGGAGTGGCCGAGGGAACCCCTGTACGCATTTCCCTCGATTGCTCTGCTCCCAGGGGTTCTGGAAAGGATTCGCCAGGAAGGGGTCAGTGTACTTCTGGTGGCCCCCTATTGGCCAACCAGGGTATGGTTTGCGGACCTGATTTCCCTTCTCGAGGGTCCTCCTCTGGAGATTCCGGTCAGGAGGGACCTTCTGTCTCAAGCAGACGGGGGGATACTCCACCCCCGTCCGGAACTGTGGAGGTTGTGGGCTTGGCCTCTGAGGGGGCCCAGCTCATAGATTCAGGTCTCTCGACTGAGGTCGTGGAGACCATCCTCCAGTCCAGAGCCCCATCCACGAGGAAGTTATATGCCTTGAGGTGGAAACTGTTCACCTCTTGGTGTGGAGAGCGACAGTTAGATCCAGTTAACTGCCCGTTGCCGGCAGTGCTGGAATTCCTTCAGAAACGCTTCTCCACAGGGTTATCGTACTCCAAACTAAAGGTGTACGTGGCGGCCCTATCCGCCTACCATGTTCCTTTGAGTGGAGCTTCTCTCGGGAGACATCCCCTGGTAACCCGTTTCCTTCGTGGTATCCTGAGGCTGAGGCCGGTAGTGCGTACGAGTGTACCGACCTGGGATCTAGCGGTTGTGTTGGAGGGGCTCTGTTTAGCCCCTTTCGAGCCCATTGATGAGGTGCCTGAGAAGTTTGTTACTCTCGAAACGATCTTTCTCCTAGCCATTTCTTCCCTAAAGAGGATCGGAGATATTCAGGCGCTGTCGGTTTCCCCCTCGTGCGTGGAATTTGCTCCCGGTATGGCGAAGGCTTTCATCCTCCCTAGACCGGGGTATGTTCCGAAGGTGCCAACTAAGGTTGTCAGACCTATAGTGCTACAGGCCTTCTGTCCTCCTCCGTTTCGGACAACAGACCAGGAGAAACTAAATCTGCTCTGCCCGGTGAGGGCCTTAGACGCTTATGTCCACAGAGCTGCCCTGTGGAGGAAATCAGAACAATTATTTGTCTGCTTTGGGCCTCCTAATAGAGGTTCTGCGGCGTCGAAGCAGAGGATGAGTAAGTGGGTGGTCGAGGCCATTTCACTTGCTTATGAGTCCTCCGGTCAGCCTTCTCCCTTGGCTGTCCGGGCTCATTCAACCCGGAGTATGGCTGCCTCTAAGGCGTTATTATCAGGAGTTCCCTTGTGTGACATCTGTGAGGCGGCAGGATGGTCTTCACCGCACACATTTGTGAAGTTTTACCATCTGGACTTCAGCTCCACTCCAGGGGCGCAGATGCTTTCGTCAGAATGTGCACTCTGATATTCATACAACGGACACCTGCTCGCATGGCGGCGTTGGTATTAGCGTTCCCACGGCGTTTACACGCAGCTCGAAGTTCCCTGAATGGGAACGTCTCTGGTTACGTATGTAACCTTAGTTCCCTGAAGGGAACGAGACGCTGCGTGTCCGTGCCATACTCCCAGCATGCCCGTGAGCGCTTGCTTCAGTCCTATCAGAAGCTGTTGCGCTTGTGTTTCGGGGATGCTTTATAGTTTCCTGGTCGATACGTCACCCCGCCTGTGACGTTCCGTCTCGCCATTGGACAGATTTCATACGTGCTTCATGATTCATCACGCAGAGGCGTTCCCACGGCGTTTACACGCAGCGTCTCGTTCCCTTCAGGGAACTAAGGTTACATACGTAACCAGAGACGTTCTCAGCTATAGGGTGACCATATTTTGATTACCAAAAACCAGGACACTCGGCCCGGCAAACAGATGGGCCTACTCAATGATACTCAAAGTTTACTCAAAGATACCTTATTAATTTCAATACATTTAAAGTATTTTATGCCTCCTCTTTATGGATAGAAAATTGTTATATTGTTATTTGAAAACAGGACATGTCCTGGGAAAACAGGACAGTTGGTCACCCTATTCTAAGCTAATTATGAAAGTTGCTTTTATTTTTCAGTGCATGTGTTTTACAATATATGGCTATAACTGTCATGTGATTAATGTTATAACTATGATTAATTATGTAGTATGTAATGTAGACAGACACTATATCCCAACTAAAAGAGTTTTGAGTTTTTCTTTGTTCAATTTGCACACTGAATATGGGTTGGAGCTCTTAATTTTGAACTCTCAAAGTGCACCAGATTGATGAATTTAACATTAAAAATCACAAAATTTTCTTACAGGGGAGCATGCCCCCGAACCCCCCTAGAGGGACAGAGAGAATGCAATTGGAGAATTGTATTTTAAACTTAGTAGTTATTTCGGTAACACTTTAAAATAATGGTCAGTAGTTAACAAGTAGCTATGCAGGAAGTAATAGGTAGTACTGCATTAACACCGAAGTTAATACTATTAACTAATATGGAAGCAATATTAACTAATCATTAAGTAATAGGTAATTTAGTACAAAGGTAGTTCCTTGGTAGGTATTTGATTGTTACTAAAGAAATATATCCTCATTGAGAACTACTTGTGAACTAAGAAATAATAACCAATTAATTACTAATCACAAAAGTAACATGTCTAAAAAGTGAACAATTGTGGGGGTTTTATACTCTTAACATGGTCATAACATTTCAGAAGCATGTGCCTCAAATGGGTTCTTTGTGGAAACCAGTTTATGAAGTTTATACATCCCCCCAAATACATTAGCTAGGTTGAGATTGTGACCACTACTCTTGCCAGGATGGACGCATGTTCTCTGTTTATTTAAAACTTAAACATAAAATAATCCTAATAAAGACAGTTTTTAACAATAAATCTTAAATAATTAGGAAGTTATGCTGACACTCTCATGATTGGATTAGTTCACTATTATGAGCTCTATAACTTTATGTTACAGTAGCTGCCTGAGGAGGACTTCTCTTTAGCACATGAATATAAACATTGATGTTCACTTGTCAAAAACAATTTGTATCTTTAATGAAGAAATTGGCTGCATTTATGTTACGATAAGCGCAAAACCACATCTACCAGATTACAGTGTTTGTTAGAATATTAGTGCCTCACAGAACCTGTACAGTATGTGTCAAATATAAAATTAAATTACTTGTATCATTTGTGAAAAACATGTTAACTCCTCAATAACTATTTAAGCGTTACCTTGTCATCCCGCAGGAACTACTAGTGATGTGGCCCATTATTTTAAAGTGAAAAACATGTTAACTCCTAACTAACTACAAGCGTTACCTTGTGTAAACATTGCGGGATGACAAGGTAACGCTTGGATTAGAAAGTGAAAAACATGTTAACGCCTTAATAACTACAAGCGTTAGGCCTACCTTGTGTAAACATTGCGGGATGACAAGGTAACGCTTGTAGTTACCTTGTCAAAAGGCCAATTTTTTCTCCCAGTCCAGCCCTGAGTTTTGTACATTTAGCTCCAGTTGTGCTCACTGTCGTTTAGCAATCGAGAAAAAAAAAACTGTAAAAAAAAGATTATGACAAAAAGTCAACATTGACAAAAAGTGAAAATTATGACTTACTAAGTCATAAGTGTGTTTAGTTGCAACATGTTTATGAACTGTGCAGTGCAGTAAAGAGTGTGTGAAGAGTGAATCACTCTTGATCAGACTAACTAAAGTGAACATAACTGGAGAACTTCAGTTTCGTAACTTTAATAAGGATTCATTTGTACAGTGAAGTTTATCCAGGGTTATTTCCATCTGAGAACTTTATTGCGAGTCTCTGATGCGTTAGTGAGTTTTATGACCAGCGGAAAGTGAACCTTTTAATCCAGAAACAAAGTTTTATTTGACTTTCTTATCATGTGAACTGTAGCGTGACTCGTTTGTTTGATGTTTTTGTAGCATCCAGTCAATATTGAGAAGGCCAGAACTGATGGTTAAACGACTTTTATTGCTTTCCTTGTCATGAACCAATGTCATGAACCAAGAGCTGAGTAAAAACAAATAAACCATGCATTACCATCACATTTCGAACATTACACAGCTCATTACATTAGTTTCAATACGATAGCATTACCAAATTATACATTATACAAAAAACATTTCCAGTAGACTAGCTCAAATATATTTCTCGTAAACTCTACAAACCTTGTTCCCCAATGTGCTATATGCACGCATAAGTTCCGCATTTGACGCAAGGATGCTCATCCATTTCCGGTTGTGGAGATTTAAGTGGAGGAGAACCGAGGAAAACGGGATTATGGCAGAGTCTTCAAAATTTACAGTCCTCCCGTCTTTGAAACGCAACGTACATACGTTTAGATGTAATTTTATATATAGTTATGTTTATTTAATATAATTTTAAAAAGAAGCATAAACACAACGAGGGGTGTCTGTTTTATCTGTTTTTGTGACTAACGTTTCTTTATTATAACCATGGAGTATAAAATTCAATATAAATTCTCGGTATTGCATTGGACTCTACGATCGGCGGAAGTTATCGAGCATCTTTAATTCTTCACCGGAAATACCGCCGTGCGGAGCCCATTGACCGAAGCTAAACCTTGTAGTTTAAACTGTTTTTCCGTGAACCTTTCTCAATATGCGTACTTGTCTGTACTTGTGTTCTTGTGGACTTGTGAAACGTCATCAGTCGCTACCCAAGTACTGTTCCAATTCAAAGTTCACATCTAGCCAAGTCCACTTCAAATCCCCGGATGTGTTCTTGATCCGCCCCGTTTACCGAGGATGCATTGAGAGGTGACTTGTGTGGACTTGAGATAGCCAGGTAACCCAGAATGCACCTCGCACCAACCAGCAAGCGTCAATGGGAGAGGAGAAAATCCGCGAAATATCAAAATACTACTGTTATCGAGTCATGAAATGTAATTTTAAGAGTGTTTCAGGCGAGAATGTGGTTGTTTAAAATCTCAAATCTGTAGTTTATAGCGCCTATCTGAAAAATACATCTGACGTTTTCGGAGTTCTAACATCCAAGCCTCAGCGGACACTCAGCGAGATCAACCCCGACTGGAACAGCTTATCCTCGGCTAGTGCTTCTGACGTTTCGGCTCTGATCTCTCTAGTCTAGTGGATAAACCTTGACGTATAATAATTCGTCTTGTGTATAAGTCTATCTTTGGTCTTATTGAACTATATTTTGTTCCATGGCAAAAAAAAAAAAAAAAGTTTTTTGAGGTTTCATAACTTTGTCCATTTAACTTTAACAACATTTTTTTTATATCATCTTCACTATGAGCAATAAAATAAAATGACATAACCCCTCTGTTTGATAAATGTCAATAAAAATCAATGTTTCATATTTTTAAAATTAAAAGAATCGCGTTGCCTGAACCACATGGCCATTAGGCTAATATTTAGTTGTTTTTTTTTTTGTTAATGAAAAGAGGCAGAGTGGTGTTTTTTATAATAACATATTTCGTTTTATTGTTGACGAAAAGATGCAGAGTTGTAGCAAATTTTTTTATGGTTGCCTAAAATATAGGCTAAATAAAGAGATAACCGGAGTAGCGTGCTGCTGAGTGAGGCGATCAAGTACGCTCTGTTCCATTTGCAGAAGAACCGGACTTGCGTCCTCTCGTCCTCGGGAGTTCGTTCTCCTGAGTCGAACTTGGCAAGTCTGAACTACCAAGGACGCAAGTCCGAAGTCTGCGTACTTGGTATTGAGAAACGGCAGACTTTCCTTTCGTCCTTTCTGCCGTTTGCACGGTTCATTTACGTCACTTTACTTCCGGTTTCTTTGGTTATCAAAATAAAATTCCGACACCGTAATAATAAAACCTTACAGCTATAAAATAGTGCTTAACTACTCGTTTGGCCTTTACAGTTTTGTTAAAGGCTTCAATCATGTTTAGGATGTCATTAAATCATAAACCCAGTAAAAGGAAATAAATGACAACTAGGTCATTCCTGGTATGCGGTGACATTTTGGCTTCATAAGTGTTGGAAAAAAAAGGACACGATTTTCATGTTTTTAACATTCTACCAAAATATTGACATGTTTAACTATAAGGTATACATATTGGTCAAGCTCAGGGACTCTGAAAATAATAATTATGGGTAGATTGTTCAGACATGCCCATGAAAATATTCCACCCTGTTAGGGACATAGTAATCACAACATGTTAATGATGTAAATGTTAAACAACAATGAGCTTTTCTTGGATAGTATATGTCCCTTATGCCATCTTAGATTTTTTTTTCTTCTTGAAACAAGCAAAACAATTTTTGATGAAGAGAATATGTCTTGATTATTAAAAACTGGTACTTTTTGTGCCCATCTTTGCAAATAGGATGGTAAATAACAATAAAAAATGGCTCAAAAACATATATATATATGCTGTTAGTGCTCCTTACCTCACAAAATAAGACAAAAGTATGCCAAACATTTAATGTTGCTGTCAAATTATTATTTAAAATGACTTGTCTAACAGGGTGGAAAGGAGCATAACAGGGTGGAACGGAGTATAACAGGGTGGAACACCAGTGTTCAGTGGATGAGTCTTTTCTCATTGTCCTGCATGGTTTACCATTGATAATGTGTAGAACTGCACCTATAACATATTGTTTCAAAACAATATAAAAACTCCAAATTTTCTTTGGGGGAGGGACACAAAAAAATATCTGTGGTTCCTCATCATAATCAATCATGGGGGCAAAACAAAACAATTCTCTCTTCAGATGGCTAGAGAAATATTTACAAATTAGAGAAGACAGACATAATAAATTACATTTTTATGTATTTATATTTGATTAAAAATATAGATGATATAATTCATTTGAATTAACTAGATTAACAAACAAATACAAAATTCATCACAAGAAGGAACAGTAATGGACAGTGATGCCCTTTGTGGTGTTTTGGCTACATCGCTAGATTAACAAACAAAATAAAAAGAAAAGCAAAATGGCAGGGGAAAAGAACTTTAAACTCTAATGGAAAGAACCATCTCATCATAGGATGGTATACTATATAAATAACCTTTATATAACAATCTTTGATATATATATATATATATATATATATATATATATATATATTAGGATATAGATATAGATATTAGGATATAGATATAGATATATAGAGATATAGATATGTATATATATACATACATAGAACTTGCTATATGCATTAAATACTAATTATTCTATTAGAATTTCCACCCTGTTAGGTTTATAGACCTAACAGGGTGGAACCTAACAGGGTGGAAAATTCTGAGCAAAGTTAGCCATAGCTCTTTTAGTGATCAACATTTAGCTAGCTAAACTTCTACAAATTAACAGAACTTTTATAACTATGTCAGATTTGTTTTTAAAATTTTTTTGATAGGACAAACATTCTTCATAACAAAGCCGAACAGGGTGGAACTTTAAGGGTGTGACAAGCAGGATAACATCTCAAAAACTAAAAAAAAAAAAAAAAAATAGGAGTGAGAGTTAAAGCTTACCTCAGTTTGTACAGTTGAATTCCAGCAAGTAAAAAAAATTAAATCACTTCTTGAAAATGGACTCAATGAAATTGCAATCGGATTTGGAAGGCAAAAAAGTACATACTAACAGGGTGGAAGATGACTTCAGGGACGCAGTAATTTAAGAAAATTTTAAGAAAAAGAACTATATTTTCACATGATTTATATGTATGATTAGATGCAATTTAGCCTATTATATAACATAATTAAAAAATATTTTGAAGTTTTTGTCATTTCTTGGTTTATATTTTTTGAAGAAGTTGAGGACATGAAATAATTGAATGCATACATCAATAAAAATGGTGTAAAATACAAAATAGTATTTTTAATGTCTAGTATCTCTGTTTAAATTGTAAAGAATACTTAAATCTACAATTTAAGCCATTTATTATAAATATGTGACTCATTTTAGAGAAAATATGAGTATATAAATCATTGGGACAGGAAAAGTCACCGCATACCAGGAATGACCCAACTATTTTAATCCAGAAGAGTGTCAAACAGTAAAACATGTACAAAGAACAGCAGTGACATCAGCGATACGCAGATTAATGCAATAATTACTGTATTAATGATTCACCTCGTAAATCCGTCGAGCCCTTTTTAATGAAGGTTCTGTAGGCTATATCTGCTTCATTCTTTATGAAAACCTAATTTAAATTGTCAAGCTCATTTCTAATTTCAAGTCATACAGTCACAAAAATCAAGACAATCAAAAATCAGACAAAAATCTGTTATTCAGTATGCTAGTCATATGGCCAACTGTGACTCCTCCATCACTTACATGTACAGTATGCATTCGGCAGAAGCTTTCCGTCACAGTCAAGCCAATTGTATTACATGTATCGGTCTAGTTATACAATAGAGTTATTTTCAGAAGAGTTCAAATCACTAGCGTGAACAGCAGGAACGCCAGAGAACAGATGATGAACGACACTCTCAGAGACTCGCTGGATGAAGGAGTTGTTTGAGTCGTTTGGATCTTCTGAGTCGTTGGATTCTGAGTGAACTGAGTCGTTTGATTCTGAGTCAAGTGAGTTGTTTCATTCTGAGTCCAGTGAGTTGTTTGATTCTGAGTCGTTTGATTCTGAGTCGAGGTCTGTTCTGTGGTGATAGTGCCAGTCATCAGTGTGGTCATGTTGCTCAGTTCAGGTGTCGGTGAAGATGAAGATGAAGATGAAGATGAAGTTGTTATAGTTTCATCAATTATAACTGTAGTTGCAGAAGCATTAGTTGTTGAATTAGCGTTCGGAGTTGTAGTATTTTGACTCACTGAAGCATCAGTTGTTGGGATGATTGTTGTCGCAGTTGCCTTTTAGGGAACAATTTAAACAATCATTAAGCAATCCAAATATTTATGTTAAAACTAATACACAATACATAGGCTAGTTGTTCCTCAGATTTTATTGGTGTGAAACTTCCTCTTCCCTAATATTCTGTAATAGGTGTAAAATCATTTCCTCAATCATTAACAATCATTAACTGTCTTGTCACGTATTAAAAATATCTGAGTACTTGATCGATATCATTCTTACTTTATTGGTATGTTTTTTTTTCTTTGTTTTTTTTTTCTTGGTAACACACTTTATGATACGGATTCCTTTTCTTAAATACCTTTAAACTATTAATTGAATCATTTTCCAATACATTAATGAAATCAACTTAATAGCTACCTGTTAACATTGTTTAATTGAGTTGCCATTTTATTTATGTTTTAAATAACTAACATTAAGTGCTGCCATTTCCTTCCTTGTTGGAAGCATAAATCTCATGTTTTGTTAGAGTTATGCATAAAACAAAAACAGAAAATAATTCAAGACATTATAACGAGCCTCATTTTTCTTGTCAAATAATTAAATGTTAGATGAAAGATGTTTGGACATCTCTACTGGAAAACCACAAAAATACAGTTGTTTTCTGTATATTACAGTTTGTTTGTTTTTTTGTTTTTTTTGTTTTTTCGATTGCTAAACGCCAGTGAGCACAACTGAAGCTAAATGTGCAAAACTTTTAACTAACTTGTAACTACAGTCTGCATTACCAACAGTCACCTGAGCACAACTCTTAACACATGGCTCAAAACAGGCTCAGTGTGCACAACACTATGCACAACCCTCACTGAGATAACACACTGTCACTCAGAACACACTGAGAGGAAAAACACTAGCATCAAACACCAATACAGAAAATACAAACTTTTCATCTTTACAGTTTCAACAATTTCGGTGACTTCAGTATTTTTTTCTTCAAAGAAAAGAGTGACATTCTTTCACATGATGTATTTACATTTCTAGAACATTACAATTCTTTAAGGTAAATGAAAATTTGCAGTTTGCTTCAATACTGTAGTGTGGAGTATTTACAGAATTATAGTAATGAGAAAAAAAGGTAGAAACTAAAAGTACATACTGTAATACTGTAACCCTGCCTCTCTCAAGCATTAGGCCACAAGTTTTTAGCCTTTCAGCTGAAATTGTTTGAAAATCAGCAGTGTGTGAAAGGCACAAGGCTGAAATTTATTCTGTTTAGAATGTGCGGTTCACAGTTTTGACAGCAGTTTGTTAGCATTTGAACAAAGTGCTGTAAATCCACAGTGTTGTGCAGGTTGTGGATACAGTAAAGTCATGGGATAAGTGCGTAGAGTTTTGAAAACTGTGTTCAAGCAATGAAGAACGAACTAGAGTTTGGTCCACATGAACTGCTGCTGTGCAGACTGTAGTTAGAGTTTTGCACATGTAGCTCCAGTTGTGCTCACTGCCGTTCAGCAATCGAAAAAAACTGTATGACATTAAATTACATTACATTGCATTTGATTACATTATATTAATTATTATAAATAGATGTAGAGTTTCGTGTTTGTAAAAATCAAAATCAGTTTTTCAATCAGTTTGTGGAACTCAACTAACTGTCATAACAATAACTACACTGTGCGTGTGTGTGTGTGTGTGTGTGTGTGTGTGTACCTGCGCCAGAGAAGAAGAGGACAGCAGCAGAAGCGCACAGAAGCCTGTGATCAAACCCTTCATGATGATCCCTGAGTCCGTGTGTGTGTGTGTGTGTGTGTGTGTGTGAGCCTCCTCTGCTCTTATATAGACTGCACTGGTGAGGATGGTGATGGTGATGATGTCATGTTCACAGGTGTGTGTGAGTGAGAGCTGAGCTGAACAGCCACTCCTGTTTCTCACACACTCTCTCGCTCCATTCTGATTCATGCACTGAATCATGACCTATTTTCTTCTTCACTTATTGAAATCTGATTATCATGATTTTATGCGGATAAATACAGTATTGGCAAAAAAAGAGGTCAAGAGGGGGTGTTGTTCTACAAGTTTGACTAAACCATCAAAATATGTTAAATATAAGAGTATAACGCACTATAAAGCCTGGTCACGGTTTGATAGGAGTATACCTACAGGCTTTATTTTACTGAGCAAAGAAGAAAAGGGAAGGAAAACACATTTTTTGGGATGTGTTCATAATTTCTTTGATTGACACCTTGGACAAAAAATACTGATGTCACATAATGAAGGATGAAGAGTTTCTGTCCTGCCGCTCCCGATCACTCCTCACATAACTGTTACGACTCACAAACTTTAATCCCGTTTCCAGAAATATCTGCTTCCTCCTTCCTCTGTGTGTCACAGAAAACTGAAACTTAATAATGCCAAGGTCACATTGATCTGAACTGTAAATTATTGATGGATAAGAATGAAGTATATGTGGAATATGCGGAAATGTCTGTTTTCTTTATAATGTCTCATTTTGTCAAGCATGACATAAAACAATTTAACATAACCTTCAGACTTTATGCTTACATGAAACGTCATTAAAAAGATAAAATAAGATTATGAGTGAGAATAGAAGTGTTTTATCACTGAGATCAGTCGTTTCCAGCAACATTCGCAATATTGGATATAAATATATACAGTATATGTATTATTGGATAGAATGTATACAGTATATGTATTATTGGATAGAATATATACAGTATATGTATTATTGGATAGAATATATACAGTATATGTATTATTGGATCCTGGGTACTAAATAAATCTTGCAGTCATGAATATCAATAGAAGTTATAAAGAAATATTATGTAGTAAAATCAAACAAACAATTCAGTTTTTGTTCTTTTAATTATTAATCTTTTACGTCATATTTTATTAATAAGTTTCTTAAAATCGTTTTATAAATCATTGTGCTGTAAATGTGTCTATTATTCTGTAATGATTAATGTGGGGTCAGGAAAGAGCTTTATCTCCTGGTGTCCCTGTGAAGCCGGTCATGTGACATAGTGATTATGATGATGATGAATATGTTTCGTAAATGTGGTAAACAGGGAATTAAATATAATAAAAAAAATGGATGGATACAAATAAATTATCTTTGAACATAAACAAAACTAAAATAATGATGTTTGGTAATCGTAGCAAACTGATTGAACAGAGAATAAGTATTGGTGATACCCAAATTGAAATTGTGAGTGAGTATAAATTTTTGGGGGTAATAATCGACAGTAAATTGTCTTGGAAGCCCCATGTCAGACACATTAAAAGAAAAATCTCCAAAAGCCTCTTAATTATAAACAAAGCAAAACTATACCTTGATAAAAATGCACTCCGTACCCTATACTGCACTTTGGTACTACCATACCTTATGTATTGTGTTGAAGTGTGGGGAAATAATTATCAGAACACAATAAATCCTCTGATTATATTACAGAAAAGAGCCGTGAGGGTCATTCATAAGGTTGGTTACTTAGAACATACTCATAAGCTGTTTAAGCAGTCAAATTTGTTAAAACTCGATGATCTTGTAAAATATAATACAACAATAGTCCTCTATAAAGCATTTAACAACTTATTACCGCCTAACTTACAACGTTTTTTTCAAATTCCTGTGCGAGCTCATAACTTGAGAGGCTTTGGATATTTTTCGTTACCAAGAGCCCGAACTACTCGTAAACATTATTGTGTGTCTGTATGTGGAGTGGAACTCTGGAACAAACTGGACTTACAACAAAAGCAATGTCAAACTATCATCAATTTAAATTGTCATATAAACATAGGGTCTGGTTAAAATACAGAGAGGAGGATTTTTAATTAAGTTGGCTTGAGAAAGCCAACTTACTGAAATCCTATTTAAACTTATTATTATTATTATTCTTCTTACTCAAAATTTTCTGACTCTAACTCCTCCTAGAGCTTTGACTCTACAAACTCCAAACTCGGGTCAGACCTTCAGACTGTTCTGACTTAGTGTGCTATATCTTTTTAGACTGATTCGACTTTCAGATTTCTTAAAAATTAATATTAAAAATCATAAAAATCCCATTGACTTTCATTGCAGCATGGTCAAATTGAGCCAAGACTACGGTGGCCCAATAGCGTACAACAAAAACTCAAATCTAAATTCCCTGAAGCCCTAGACTCAATTAAACTACCATTCTATATGTACTAATGATCTATCTATCTATCTATCTATCTATCTATCTATCTATCTATCTATCTATCTATCTATCTATCTATCTATCTATCTATCTATCTATCTATCCATCTTTCTTTCTAACAAATCTATCCATCTTTCTTTCTAACAAATCTATCCATCTTTCTTTCTAACAAATCTATCCATCTTTCTTTCTAACTAATCTATCCATCTTTCTTTCTACCTAATCTATCCATCTTTCTTTCTAACAAATCTATCCATCTTTCTTTCTACCTAATCTATCCATCTTTCTTTCTACCTAATCTATCCATCTTTCTTTCTACCTAATCTATCCATCTTTCTTTCTAACAAATCTATCCATCTTTCTTTCTACCTAATCTATCCATCTTTCTTTCTACCTAATCTATCCATCTTTCTTTCTAACAAATCTATCCATCTTTCTTTCTACCTAATCTCTCCATCTTTCTTTCTACCTAACTAATCTATCCATCTTTCTTTCTAACAAATCTATCCATCTTTCTTTCTACCTAATCTATCCATCTTTCTTTCTACCTAACTAATCTATCCATCTTTCTTTCTAACAAATCTATCCATCTTTCTTTCTAACAAATCTATCCATCTTTCTTTCTAACAAATCTATCCATCTTTCTTTCTAACTAATCTATCCATCTTTCTTTCTAACAAATCTATCCATCTTTCTTTCTACCTAATCTATCCATCTTTCTTTCTACCTAATCTATCCATCTTTCTTTCTACCTAATCTATCCATCTTTCTTTCTACCTAATCTATCCATCTTTCTTTCTAACAAATCTATCCATCTTTCTTTCTACCTAATCTATCCATCTTTCTTTCTACCTAACTAATCTATCCATTTTTCTTTCTAACTAATCTATCCATCTTTCTTTCTAACAAATCTATCCATCTTTCTTTCTACCTAATCTATCCATCTTTCTTTCTACCTAACTAATCTATCCATTTTTCTTTCTAACTAATCTATCCATCTTTCTTTCTAACAAATCTATCCATCTTTCTTTCTACCTAATCTATCCATCTTTCTTTCTAACAAATCTATCCATCTTTCTTTCTACATAATCTATCCATCTTTCTTTCTACCTAACTAATCTATCCATTTTTCTTTCTAACTAATCTATCCATCTTTCTTTCTAACAAATCTATCCATCTTTCTTTCTACCTAATCTATCCATCTTTCTTTCTACCTAACTAATCTATCCATCTTTCTTTCTAACAAATCTATCCATCTTTCTTTCTAACAAATCTATCCATCTTTCTTTCTAGCAAATCTATCCATCTTTTTTTCTAACTAATCTATCCATCTTTCTTTCTAACTAATCTATCCATCTTTCTTTCTTACTAATCTATCCATCTTTCTTTCTAACTAATCTATCCATCTTTCTTTCTAAATAATCTATCGTTCTTTCTTTCTAACAAATCTATCGTTCTTTCTTTCTACCTAACTAATCTATCCATCTTTCTTTCTAACAATTCTATCCATCTTTCTTTCTAACAAATCTATACATCTTTCTTTCTAACTAATCTATCCATCTTTCTTTCTAACAAATCTATCGTTCTTTATTTCTACCCAAGTAATCTATCCATCTTTCTTTCTAACAATACTTTCTTTCTCTTTCTTTCTTTCTTTCTTTCTTTCTTTCTTTCTTTCTTTCTTTCTTTCTTTCTTTCTTTCTTTCTTTCTTTCTTTCTAACAAATCTATCCATGTTTCTTTCTAACTAATCTATCCAGCTTTCTTTCTAACAAATCTATCCATCTTTCTTTCTAACTAATCTATGCATCTTTCTTTCTAAAAATTCTTTCTTTCTCTTTCGTTCTTTCTTTCTTTCTTGATGCTAATAACATGCTAATCATGCTAGCTTTCTGCTAATCATGTTAGCTTCTTGTTAAAAACATGCTAGCATGATGCTAGCTACATGCTAATCATGCTAGCATGATGCTAGCTACATGCTAATCATGCTAGCTTCTTGCTAAAAACATGCTAGCATGATGCTAGCTACATGCTAATCATGCTAGCATGATGCTAGCTACATGCTAATCATGCTAGCTTCTTGCTAAAAACATGCTAGCATGATGCTAGCAACATGCTAATCATGTTATTATGATGCTAGCTACATGCTAATCATGCTAGCATGATGCTAGCTACATGCTAATCCTGCTAGCTTCTTGCTAAAAACATGCTAGCATGATGCTAGCAACATGCTAATCATGTTATTATGATGCTAGCTACATGCTAATCATGCTAGCATGATGCTAGCTACATGTTAATCATGCTAGCTTCTTGCTAGCAACATGCTAATCATGCTAGCATGATGCTAGCTACATGCTAATCATGCTAGCTTCTTCCTAAAAACATGTTAGCATGATGCTAGCAACATGCTAATCATGCTATTATGATGTTAGCTACATGCTAGTCATGCTAGCTTCTTGCTAAAAACATGCTAATCATGCTAGCTTGATGCTAGCTACATGCTAATCATGTTAGCTTCTTGCTAAAAACATGCTAGCATAATGCTAGCAACATGCTAATCATGCTATTATGATGTTAGCTACATGCTAATCATGCTACCTTCTTGCTAAAAACATGCTAGCATGATGCTAGCAACATGCTAATCATGCTATTATGATGTTAGCTACATGCTAGTCATGCTAGCTTCTTGCTAAAAACATGCTTATCATGCTAGCTTGATGCTAGCTACATGCTAATGATGTTAGCTTCTTGCTAAAAACATGTTAGCATGATGCTAACAACATGCTAATAATGTTATTATGATGCTAGCTACATGCTAATCATGGTAGCATGATGCTAGCTACATGCTAATCATGCTAGCTTCTTGCTAAAAACATGCTAACATGATGCTAGCAACATGCTAATCATGCTAGCATGATGCTAGCTACATGCTAATCATTCTAGCTTCTTGCTAAAACATGCTAGCATGATGCTAGCAACATGCTAATCAGGTTAGCATGATGCTAGCTACATGCTAGTCATGCTAGCTTCTTGATAAAAAACACGTTAGCATGATGCTAGCAACATGCTAATCATGCTATTATGATGCTAGCTACATGCTAATCATGCTAACAACATGCTAATCATCTTAACTACATGCTAATCAAATTAGCATCAAGCTAGCTACATGCTAATCATGTTAGATTCTTGCCGAAAACATCTATCTATCTATCTATCTATCTATCTATCTATCTATCTATCTATCTATCTATCTATCTATCTATCTATCTATCTATCTATCTATCTATATTTCTTTCTAACTAATCTATCCATCTTTCTTTCTTTCTTTCTAATCTATCTTTAAAACTTCATTCAAACTTCAAAACTTCAAACGCTCTGGTCCGGCTTTCTCAAGCCAACTTAAAGTTTGTCATCAAACTTTTTTTTCTAGTTTATATTGATGTTGTACTCTGTCTTATAATGTTAACATGTGCTCAATGTTTCCTTACCATCGTTGGTATATTGTCCATTACCATCATTGGTATATTGTTCATTACCATAGTTGGTATTGTTTATTCTTCTTAAATTGTTTGGTAATGTTGTTATAATAAATTATTGTGACTGTGGTAACGCCACCATGATACAACCTATGTAAACAATCCGTGACCAAAGTAAACATGAAGCTTAATGTATTAATCACCAAGTGGTGAACTGGGGTGGGATTAAATAAGTTTTCTTCTTCCCACTCCCTTTCAGGTAGAATTCGATTTTTTTTGTTTGTTGTTGTTTTTTTTGTTTTTTGTTTTTTTGTTTTTTTGTTTTTTTTTGTTTTTTTGTTTGTTTCTTGTTTCTTTTTGCACTGTATGACTTAACAAACATTTTGTCTGCCTTGTACTTTTGTGCCATTGCCTGAAATAAATAATAATAAAAAATATATATATATATATATATATATATATATATATATATATATATATGAAGATGACCTTCAGCAGGAGGAAGTGCAGCGACAGAAACAATGAAGAAAATAAACACAATAGATCATTCATCAACGAGTGGAAGATTAATGTATGACACAACTGTGTGTGTGTGTGTGGGGGGGGAGAGAGAGAGAGAGAGAGAGAGAGTGTGTGTGTGTGTGTGAGAGAGAGAGAGAGAGAGAGAGAGAGAGAGAGAGAGAGAGAGACAGAGACAGAGATAGTGTGTGTGTGTGAGAGAAAGAGAGAAAGAGAGAAAGAGTGAGTGTGTGTGTGTGTGTGTGAGAGAGAGAGAGAGAGAGAGTGTGTGTGTGTGTGTGTGTCAAGTCAAGTCAAGTCACTTTTGTTTAAACAGCGCTTTTAACAATGTAGATTGTTCCAAAGCCACTTTACAGTGATAACAGGAAACAGAGACTGTAACAAACTAAAACAGACTACTGTAACACTACTGTACTCTAACACACTACTGTAACATACTACTGTACTCTAACACACTACTGTAACACACTACTGTACTCTAACACACTACTGTAGCACACTAACGTACTCTAACAGTAACACTACTGTAACACTACTGTACTCTAACACACTACTGTAACACTACTGTACTCTAACACACTACTGTAACACACTACTGTACTCTAACACACTACTGTAAAGGCCATTGCACACCGAGCACGAAATATTCGTATGCGTATTTTCGTATTCGTCAGCTTAAAAATTCGTCACGCATAGAAACCTTGCACACCGAGTCCGTTGCGTATTTCTTAAACCTTTGCGGGAAAAAACGCAAAAATACCAAATGGATTCGTCAAGCAGTGAGGATGATTTTTGCCCTCTCTCTTATTGAAAAGGGAAGAAAGAGAAAATATTACGTCCATCCAATCCTGAAATTGCGCCGAGAGGAAGGAGAGTTCCTTATCAAGGAGTTGCGAATTTATCCTGAGCGATTCAAAATTTACCTCAGAATGTCAGTGGGACAGTTCGATGCTTTGCTAGCGATTCTGGAGCCACATATTAAAAACAAGACCACCAATTTCCGTGAACCAATCGATTCTGAACGGAGACTGGCAGTGTGTCTGAAATGGACCAGGTATGGACACACACACACACGGACAAACACACACCCGCGCGCGGCCCGTTGGAAGCGCTGGGCAGACAGAACAGCTAGGCTGTTATTGTGTATATTGTGCCCAAATAATACATTAGTTATCGAATAGGCTGCTCAATCACACCTTATTCGATCCTAAATTTCAATCTGATTGAAAGGGGAGGTTTATTAATTTCATAATCCAATATAGAGAAGAGAACATAAACACTTGATCGAATTGAAAACCGAAACTGAAAGCACGGCGCATATGTGCAATGATTTGAGGACGAGCTCCCTCCGGCCCTGAATTGTCAAAAGACCTCTCAAAATGCTGGCTCTGGATGCGAAAAACGCAGAAAATCGAACCCGATCCGATTAATTTTATGACGGACGAAAGTTTCGGAGGCGGTGTGCAAGCGTGACTGACATAACGTAAGGTCGAATTTTTTTTTTAACGTGCGAAAATTTCGGATGCGAATTTCGGACTCGGTGTGCAATGGCCTTAACACTACTGTACTCTAACACACTACTGTAACACTACTGTACTCTAACACACTACTGTAACACACTACTGTACTCTAACACACTACTGTAACACACTAACGTACTCTAACAGTAACACTACTGTAACACACTACTGTACTCTAACACAGGGGTTTTCAAACTTTTTGTGTGTGTGGACCACTATTTGTAATCAAGAATTTTCACGGACCCCCTCATAATACATATATTATGATATTAAAAATTATATTATATTTTACATATTATAATCAGGTTAATTTGAACAACAGGCTTATTTCCATAGCAATGGAGTATGAAATCTATACAGTAATAAGAACACTTGAATATAGTCAGCATTTCAAAACCTTTGGCGATTTTAGGGGATTATTAACGTTAATATTCAGAGTTCTACAAGTCCTCAAAAAGTAGGCTTGAGTTTGTCCACTTAACAGCACATCCCCAAAACATTTCAGAAACACAAGATCAAGAAACGAATCGGTTACCTAACGTAACCTCGGTTCTCTCTAGATGAGGGAACGAGTATTGCGTAAGCTAGCTTACGCTACGGGAAAGATTCATCTTTGCTGAGAAGTTGAAGCCAAAAAATTATTCCATAATTTTGTAATCATTGTCAACGCAGTCTCTTCTGAGGCAGACCATGAGCGGGCTAGCTAGCGGCTCATTGGTTCGCTCAGAGAGAATGCACGAACCTATGGGAGAGCGGCGCTGAGTCCGCGGCCAATGAGCGGACGGCGCTCGCTTACTGCGTCACAGCCCGCCAAAAGGGGCGTGGCTACAGTGTATAAAGGTCGCTCTCCCAGCTCGTTCGTTGATTCTGTAGCATGAAGCGAAACGCTAGTGGCGCAAGCACGGCCGGGAACGCAATACTCGTTCCCTCATCTAGAGAGAACCGAGGTTACGTTAGGTAACCGATTCGTTCTCTTACGAGAGGTTCTCTCGTATTGCGTAAGCTAGCTTACGCTACGGGAACACCTGGTCAACGCCGTGCGCGCTAAGTAACCACTAAGCATCCCAGGGGAAACACCGGGGGAATCTATAAGTGGATGAAGATAATACGGCGGCCAGCATAGCGGCCGTTATCATCTAGTGCAAAAACGCCCAAGGCGGCCGGCGAAGGCGGGCCGTGATGTGTAGGCTAATGCATAAGCACATAGGGGAACACAAGGGGTGAGCCGGTTGTGATGGAACTCCCGATAGTGCGGCTTCTATAGGAGGGCTGTGAGTACTAGACCGCCAGAATTTTAGCCTGTAAGGCTGGAACTTCCAAGTTATAAAATCTGACAAAAGTGGAGGGGGAGGCCCATCCCGCAGCCACACAAATGCCGTGGATGGAAATCCCGCAGGACCATGCCCACGATGAGGCCATGCCTCTGGTGGAATGAGCCCTGATGCCCAGAGGGCAAGGCAGGTCTTTAGCGGCATAAGCAGAGGCAATCGCGTCTACTATCCACCTGGATAGGGTCTGTTTCGAGGCGGCTAGTCCCTTGGTGCGGCCACCGAACGACACAAACAGCTGCTCCGAGCGTCTGAACGCGGCAACGCGTGTAGTGTACACTCTGATAGCCCGAACCGGGCAGAGGCGGTCAGCGTCACGTTCGCTATCGGATGCAGGCAGCGCCGATAGAGAGATCACTTGCGCCCTGAAAGGGGTACCAATCGCTTTTGGAACATAACCGTGTCTAGGCTTTAGAATGACTATGGAGTCACTCGGTCCAAACTCTAGGCACGCGGCGCTCGAAGACAGCGCGTGAATGTCCCCCACACGTTTTACTGAGGCGAGAGCCGTCAGAAGAACGGTTTTTTTTTTAACGAGAGGTATTTTAGCTCCACGGACTCAAGTGGTTCAAACGGTGGGGCTTTCAGAGCTTCTAGAACTATAGAAAGATCCCAGACCGGCACCGTAGGGGGCGAGGGGGGTTCATCCTTCTGGCTCCCCTGAGGAAGCGGATGATTAGCTCGTCTTTGCCCAGAGACTGGGCGCGCCGGGGTTCAACGAACGCCGCGACGGCTGCCACGTAAACCTTAAGAGTGGATGGGGACCTGCCCTTATCCAGCATCTCCTGAAGGAACACTAGCAAAGACGAAACCTCGCACGTCCGTGGGTCCAAATTCTTGTCGGTGCACCATTTGGAGAACACAGACCATTTTGCAGCATAGAGCTTTCTGGTAGAATCCGCTCTGGCGTGTTTGATCGTGTTCAAAACCCCTTCTGGCAATTCGACGCGTAGTCGTTGGTCACCCATGCATGAAGCGCCCAGCGCTGTGGATGGGGATGCCAGATCGAGCCGCGGGCTTGAGTGAGGAGATCTGTTCTGATTGGAATGGGCCACGGGGCTGTCTGTGACAGCCGCGTTAGCTCCGGGAACCAAATCTGATTCTCCCAGCGCGGGGCTATGAGGAGCACCGAGTGGCGTGAGTCCCTGATTCTCTGAATGACCTGCGGTAGCAGAGAAATCGGGGGAAAAGCATAGAGCGGGCGGCGGGGCCAATCCTGGGCTAGCGCGTCCTCGCTCTTTGAAAAGAATGTTGGGCAGTGAGCGTTCTCTTCTGACGCGAAAAGATCTATCTCCGCTCTGCCGAATAGGCGCCACAGTGTTTGGACTGTTTGAGTGTGCAGGGACCATTCTCCGGGGGAGACCAGGTTCCTGGACAGCCTGTCTGGACCGTCGTTCAGATGGCCCGGCACGTGCGTCGCTCTGAGCGATAGCAGGTGACTCTGGGACCACAATAGGATGCGGCGTGTCAGATGAAAGAGATTCTTGGATCTGACGCCGCCCTGACGGTTGATGTAAGATACCACGGCCATATTGTCGGAGCGAATCAGGACGTGGTGACCGTTTATGCGCGGGAGGAAGCACAGCAGCGCGTTCTCGACCGCGATCATTTCCAGACAGTTTATGTGTAAGGAACTCTCGTGGCTCGACCACTGGCCGGCGGCCGGTGAGCCCTCGCAAACCGCTCCCCAACCCGAGTTGGATGCGTCTGTCGAGATAACTTTCCGGCGAGAGAAGGTTCCCATGGTAACGCCCCTCTGAAACCACTCGCTTACTGCCCATGGCTGCAGTGCAGTGATACATGTCTGAGAAATCCTGATCATCTGGCGGCCCGTCGTCCACTCGTGGTGGGATACGCGGCTCTTTAACCAGAGTTGAAGGGGGCGCATGTGCAGAAGACCCAGCTGTAGCACAGCGGAGGCTGAAGCCATATGACCCAGCATCCTCTGAAGCGATTTCAGGGATGTATGGGTACCCATCTGAAACGAGGCGGCCAGTCGCTGAACACGGCGCGCGCGCTGTGTGGATAAGCGAGCCGTCATCGTGATAGAGTTCAAATCTATTCCAAGGAACGAAATAGTTTGACTGGGCTGGAGAGAGCTCTTTGTCCAGTTGACAGAGAGTCCCAGCGCTTCCAGATGGTTGAGGAGAACTGTGCGGTGCGACAGCAGCTCCGTCTGGGAATCTGCTAGAATCAGCCAGTCGTCCAGATAATTCAGTATGCGCAGCCCCTGACTTCGCAGGGGGGCGAGCACTGTATCCATGCACTTCGTGAACGTACGGGGTGCTAAGGATAGGCCGAACGGGAGAACGGCATACTGATAAACTTGGCCCTCGAAGGCGAAACGTAGGAATGGCCTGTGATGAGGGCTTATCTGGATCTGAAAATAGGCGTCTTTCAGGTCTAGAGAGATGAACCAGTCCCCCTGGCGGACGTGCGCGAGGAGTTTCCTGACTGTGAGCATTTTGAACGGTCTCTTCATGAGCGCTTTGTTCAAAGCCCTGAGATCTAAGATCGGCCTGAGGCCGCCGTCTTTCTTGGAAACCAGAAAATAACGGCCGTAAAACCCCGACTCGGTCATAGATGGTGGGACTCTCTCTATAGCGCCCTTCTGCAGTAGCTTGGCTATTTCTAAGCGAAGCGTGTTCATAGCGGGCGGCTGACAGTGGATTCGAGCCGCACGCGCGAGCGTGGCGGGCGGCGACGAAACTGTAATCGATAACCATTCTTTATTATGCTAAAAACCCACGGGGAGATGCCGGGATGGCTTCCCACGCTTCGTAAGCGGTTGAATGGCGATTTCGCCCTGATTGCTGCACATCGCGGGCTGGACACTGTGTGTGGGCACGCTTATAATGTGGGTGGCAACGGGACTTACACTCAGAGAGGAGTTTTATGGGCCGTGTGACAGAGCGGGCAGAGGGGGGACACGCGCACGGGCTCGTGGGCGTGCTTATGTTCTCTGCTACTGGAGCGGAAAGTGCTCGCTCCGTGAGAATGGGCTCTGTGAGAGACCCTGGGCATAAGGTGCTTGTGTGTGTACGTGAGCACATGCTTGTGGGCACATTTATTACACTTGAGGCTTTTATGCTCTTTTTGTGAACTCTCTGGGTAGCCGTGAAAACGGCTTTTAGACGCTCGCAAGCGGGCAGGGAAACCGGCTTGTTTGTGGCGGTAAACCCTACTGCAGTCAGCGGTGAGACGGGGACTAACAGTGGGCGAAGCTTTTACGCCGATCCGGCCGCAGCGGGAGAAAGCCGTCCTTTTCTCAGCTGTGCTAGGCAGACTTCAGTTGACCGGGCCTCAGCGCGATCTTGGGTCGAGGCCCCCTGGGAGGAGGCTGTCTGCGGCGGCTGTCTGAGCGAGAGCGAGGGCGGCCGCCCTGTCTACGCTGGGGCTGCTGAGCTTGCTGAGGCGGGCGCTGCTGAGCTTGCTGAGGCGGGCGCTGCTGTGGGGTTCTGGCAGGAGGCTCGTGAGAGCGGCCTGTCGAAGAACTAGAGCGGCGGGGCAAGAACAGATTCATGGCCTGAGTCGCTTTCTGTACCTCTGAGAAGCGGTCAACGATGCTCGTGACGGCAGATCCGAAGAGCCCGGTAGGAGATATAGGCGCGTTGAGGAACAGGGCGCGTTCTGAATCTCCCATATCGGTGAGCGTGAGCCACAAGTGTCTCTCAGTGACAACGAGGGCGGCCATGCATTTTCCCAAGGCTTGTGCGGCGGCTTTAGTGGCGCGAAGGGAAAGATCCGTCGCGCTTCTCAGATCCGAAAGGATGGGCGGGTTCCTACCGCTGTTCGCCATCTCGCACAAGATGTCGCTCTGGAGCGCCTGGATGGAATGCAGCGCTGAGGCGGCCTGTTCGGCGGCGTCGAAGGCGCGGGCAGCATGGCAGTATAACCCATCTCGGCGGCTCCGTCCACTGAGCGAAGCGGACCCCTCGGAGCGGATACGAGCCGAAAGAGGGGCATTCCAGGATTTAGTGAGCTCGTAGTGAAGCTCAGGCAGGAATGGTGCAGCCCGGCTGCAGGCGGGGGCCGGGCGCCGGTTCGGTGGTTGCTCGGGGGGAGGAGACCACTCGAGACCCAGGCGGTAGATGGCCTGCGAAAGGAGGCGCGATAGTTCCTCCTCGATGCCGGCGCGGGTCCCCGCAGACTCTCTCGTCGATGAGCCGATCGACGACCAATCCTCGCTGTCAGAAGGGTGCAGCGAACAAGAGTCCTTCTCATCCGCGGTGTCGTCGGAGGCGACAGAGCGGCCATTCGGCGGCAACTGTAAGTCCGGCAGGGGCGGAGAGGGAGAGCGGTCGGTGGGCGGCGGCGGCGGCCCACATGGATCCGCAGGGGGCTCCGGCGGCCTCTGGGAGCGGCGTTTCTTCTTCCGCGGCGAAGTGAGAGGCGGCGCGGGAGCGGTTCTGACTGCCTGTAGTCGAGCCCGCAGGGAAGACGGAGGCAGGTCCTCGCAGTGGTCGCATCCTCCGTTGGCGAGGGCGAGCTCTGCGTGTTCCACTCCGAAACAGAGAACGCAGAAGCGGTCTCCTTCCTCGAGTGAAGAGCGGCATGAGCCGCAGGAAATTCGAGGCATCTTGAAAAAGACGCTCGGCTCTTTTAGGAATATGGAATAGTAAAAAGGATACGCGTCGGATGGCGCTAGCTTGCTGGGCGGCTGAAGGTGGCAGACGGCCGGCTTCCTCAGACTCCGGAGCTCGCTAGACGGTGCCTTCTCAACGACGGCGGCTTCTTCCCAGGACAGCGGATGCGTGTAGCTCGCTGAATGAAACAGAATCAACGAACGAGCTGGGAGAGCGACCTTTATACACTGTAGCCACGCCCCTTTTGGCGGGCTGTGACGCAGTAAGCGAGCGCCGTCCGCTCATTGGCCGCGGACTCAGCGCCGCTCTCCCATAGGTTCGTGCATTCTCTCTGAGCGAACCAATGAGCCGCTAGCTAGCCCGCTCATGGTCTGCCTCAGAAGAGACTGCGTTGACAATGATTACAAAATTATGGAATAATTTTTTGGCTTCAACTTCTCAGCAAAGATGAATCTTTCCCGTAGCGTAAGCTAGCTTACGCAATACGAGAGAACCTCTCGTAAGAGAACTAATGTTAACTGGAAATTAAAATAATAACAGGCCTTATTCATTCCATTTATAAACATTTTGTTTCATATAGGCCTAAACTGCCTATAAAGGCTATGCATGTGATTTGATAATGAGAACATATTTGCCTCTGCCCTATAACGTTACACATTTAATGAAAACATAGGCCTAACGTTAAAATAAAGTTGTCAAAGAAAAGCCATTGGAGTCTATTTGCTAGCCCGATATGAACGTAATATCCTCCTTTGTCACCCTCCACATCTTTCCCTTCCTCTTTGTATCGTCTGTCTAATATAGACCTATATTAAAAACAAACAACTAAATAAAATGCTCACCTAACCTGTTGCTATCCACCGATCCGGTGTTGTGGTTCTGACAACACGGAGCTTGAACGACACGGCCGAGCGCCACTAGCCTATTTTAGTAATCACACAATAGCTTGACAATTTAATTGACATTTTATATAAATATATGCCTACATATTCTTTTTACTCTTTTTTTTAATAGGAATTTCTTGGTAAAATATTTTATATTTTATTTTGCCTTTTCACGGACCACCTGTAGTACCCTCACAGACCACTAGTGGACCACAGTTTGGGAATCGCTGCTCTAACACACTACTGTACTCTAACTGTACACACTACTGTACTCTAACTGTACACACTACTGTACTCTAACGCCCGTTTCACACATACTCCTTTTGCAGTGCATATGCGGTGAGTGTTGCGGTGCGTATCCGGTACAGGAGCCGCACGCGCTAAAGTGCTTTCACATATGCTGCGTTTGCAGTGCGTGAGCTGTACCACAAACACTCGCTATTTTTATTTCAAAATCAGAAGTTATGCAGCAATAGCGTGACCAGTGACCAACAGTCCTGTTATCCCCCAGTCCTGTTTTCACGTCATGTCCCGGCCGTTTTTTATAAAGTCCTGGTTTAAAAAAAAAATAAAGATAAATAAAAACCGCTGGAAAAGATCAGCTTTACAGCAAAACATAGGTGATGAGCAAACAAGGAGGATGAGGAAGAAAAACAGGATGAAGAGGAAGAATAGTTCCTTGTTTGTGAGAGGTATTTTTGTTCAATTTGAAGGTATTTCTTTTAGTTAATTAATATGTATATATTTATTTTTCTAATACAGAAGAGACATTATTTTTTAATCATTATTTCATTCATTATTTTTTAAACCAACCTGTCATAATAAAACATGTTGAGTATCCTCTGAGAAGCCTATCTGAATTTGTGTCTTAATACAACAATTTTCTATCCACAGAGGGGGCATAGCCTATTTTAATTGTATTGAAATTAATAAGGCATCTTTGAGTAAACTTCGAGTATCATTTGTTTTCTGGGCCATGTGTCTTGGTTTTTGGTCATCAAAATATGTTCACCATATGCAGCAACTTTTATTAAAATAAAAGTTTTGCCATAGCTTTGCGATTCTCTTTTACAAACTTGAATGGACGCATACTTAAACACAATTTAAACAACGGATGCATACAATTCCATGCATTACTTATTAAGATGTCTTAAATTAAAAATATGAAACAATTAAATACCTTTATGGAGAGATTACTACATTTTATTGAATTAAATGCATTTATGGTGAAACTACTACATTTCGAGGTCAATCGAGTTTATTTGACCACGAACCGTGCGCTGTCACTTTATTTCTGCGTTTGCAGCACAGCAGAAATAGACTTGGTACGGAAACGATCTCTGCACTGCTGTATACGCACCGCAACTGGAATGGATCGACGGACTGCATCCGCGTGCAGTGTGAAAGCTCTAACCTGTTAACATGGGTACGGAAAAAAATACGGACCGCATACGCACTGCAAACGGAGTATGTGTGAAACGGGCGTAACACACTACTGTAACACTACTGTAACACACTACTGTACTCTAACACACTACTGTCCCAGACAGCAAACTGACATTGAATCAACGTGGAAACGACGTCTCTCGTGACATTGAAACATTTGCTCATCGAATTAACGTTGAACCAACGTCAGACGCGGCATTCTTTAAAGCTAAATAAAAATCGAAAATTGGTTTGCTTTCATAACGTTGAAACAACGCGTTGATTTCAAGTTGATTTTCCGTTTTAGTTTTGAAAGAATGACACAATGAACCAACGTCAATTCGATGAGCAAAACTATGTCAGATCAACGTTGTTTCGATGTCATATTTCCACGTTGATTCAATGTCAGTTTGCTATCTGGGGTAACACACTACTGTACTCTAACACACTACTGTAACACACTACTGTACTCTAACACACTACTGTAACACACTATGTACTCTTACACACTACTGTAACACTACTGTAACACACTACTGTACTCTAACACACTACTGTAACACACTACTGTACTCTAACAAACTACTGTAGCACACTTCTGTACTCCAACACACTACTGTACTCTAACACTTGACTGTAACACTACTGTAACACACTACTGTACTCTAAAAGACTACTGTAACACACTACTCTACTCTAACACACTACTGTAACACACTCCTCTAACACAGTACTCTAACACACTACTCAAATTCTCAGTAGTCTAAACCAATTTATCGAATAAATCACTCTTTTTGTAAAACATTAAATATTTTGCGTTGAAATTTGAGAGTTTTTTTACTGTAACCTTTGAGTGAATTTGAGCAGATGAAATGGTTTTGAGGCGATTGTTTGATTTTGCCGGAAGAGTCAGAGGTTCTGTGAATGTGAAAGTGTGGTTTTGTGTTTAAGGTTTTGAGAAAGTGATTGATGGGTTCAAGAAATGTGTTTTAGCAATTCAGATAAACTGTAACAGTAATCTTGTGTGTGTGTGTGTGTGTGTGTGTGTGTGTGTGTGTGTGTGTGTGTGTGTGTGTGTGTGTGTGTGAGAGAGAGAGAGAGAGAGAGAGAGAGAATGTGTGTTTATGTGAGTGAGTGAGTGTGTGTGTGTGTGCGTCACACTCTTTAACAGGCTGTTCAAGAGAAATGTATTAATTTATTATTTATTTACTGAGATTGGTCGTTGTATCTCTTTATGTTTCCCTCAATTTTAAGTATTGTTAATTTCTTACATTTTTCTCACAATCAGTTAACAGTCAATCCAAATATTATATGTCAATGCATATTTAAACAGAAAAGAAAGAAAAGACAGAGTTGTCCATCTCGTCAGTCATATGGACAGTGTGTGTTCAGCACAGGTTCAGGATCAGCAGCAGGAGCAGAAGCTGCACTGAAACACTGAGTCTGAGATCTCCATCTGTGCTGCCGCTGGTGTGTGTGAGTGTGTGTGTGGTCATCACGGAAGGCGTGCTGCTGTTGCTGCCGCTGGTGTGTGCGAGTGTGTGTGTGGTCATCACGGAAGGCGTGCTGCTGTTGCTGCCGGTGGTGTGTGTGGTCATCACGGGATGTTTGCTGCCGGTGTCTGCTGTAGTTCTTGTTGCTGCAGTGATGCTGCTGGTGTTCATGCTCTCGGTTGAGTTCTGAATATTCAACAAAAAATAATTTTCTTATGCATCTCTTTATGCATAAAGAACCACAGAGTGCAAATCATGCTCAGACACGCCCACCCGTGACATCACTCGCCCCGCCCCTTTATCTTACCCGATGGAATATGCAAATCAGACACTTTGAAGATCACATCTGGCTCTACGTTAACAATGATTTTTTTGTTCCTCTTCCATCCGTTAAATACTGCATTTATTTATTTATTTGCATGATAAAACCCGTGTCGTGTGTTTAAAAAGTTGTATAGTCTAAGTGCTTGAGTGTTACTGTTACTACTGTAAACTAAGCCACACCAGAACAACAATCTCATGGATTAAAATAACCTCTTAATTATTCAATTGAAAACATTGGCATTTCCTGACAGAGAGTGAAATGTTATATTTAAGTGTCACACAGTATTTAGAGGGATGATTTCCTTAATACAAAGATGCTTCTCAATTCATTAAAATTATAATGTTTATGAAAATGAAATGAAATAAAATTACCTGTGCATGTGTAAATAAGAGCAGACCCGCCGTCAGCGCCGTGAAAATCAGCATCTTGAGCATGATGGATGGAGGGTTCTGGTCCGGTTCTGGTCCTGCACTGTGAGATCTGGCTAGTGATGATCAAACCCCTCCTAATGCTTTTATACTCCCTCTCAACAGCCAATCAGCTGGCCGGATTTAATCATGACACTTCTACAGTCTTTCTTCATGTTTCTTATTTAAAATAAAATAAAACACTTTATTTTGTCATATTTCCCAGTACAAATATATGAACATCCTGAAAACTTAATATATCTAAATCAATAAAGACACAATCAAGTCATTTCTGCTTTATGCAACACAGATTTACAGTGATGAACAGGAAAATAACGATCAATTCTGCTGCAAAACCACATACATATTTAATTGTCAGAAATGTATTTTGAATTAGGTTTCTTCTCCCATTATCACAATTTTGTTTAAACATAAATCCAACACATTGTAAGGAAAACAAGTCTCATACTAATCAACAAATCTGATGTTGTTATATGTATCTTGTTTACATGATGTTGAGATAGCAACAAAACAAAAATAAATACAGTATTGTATCAGTATTCACATTTGAGATAGAGAGTTAAGATAAATAACTCGATGAATGTGTGACTCGGGTTGGTTTGGTCTCAATCATGTGCTTTAAACAGAATAGAGGTCGATTTAAACAGGATGATAGAGATAATAGAGTTGTTTTAAGCCCATGAACGTTAAGTATCGGATCGAACCCTTGTGTCAGAGCTAGAAGAACATTAAACTGAGGGTAGACATGAAGAATCAGGAGTCTTTGGAGAGAAAATTAAAGTGAGCTTAAAAGTTCAGAAAAAAAAATGTTTGTTTATAAAATGTTTTTATACTGTAATGTTTACATGCAGTTTTATTGGTGTTCATGACATGGACAATAACTATGTGTCCAATGAATTGAAAATAAAATTGCAGGAAATGTTGTGTGCCGTCAGATTATCAGATCCATCAGATGAAGCATTTGCATGCGGTCAGCTGAGCAAGGAAGGTTACTGAACATATTATGAACGTTATAATGAAATCGCTGAAACTGAAACTGGTTACTATGAAAAGTATGATGTAAATCAAGCAGACACACATCCAGCAGGAAAAAGCTCAATGAGTATAGGCCTAGCTCAACAAAAATAACACAAAATGAAAGACTGGCACAACAGCTCCATAAAGACTATTGATCGCAACGTTTTGAACGTTATGGCTGTTCATCTCACCGTATTGATTAGGAAAACATTGTTTTATAAAAATGCGGTCCACAATAAAAACTGGTTTGAACTGTCTTCAACATAGGGTTGTTGTTTTTGTATTTGATTTGACAATAAAGTTAACACAAGTAGGCTACAATCCAGCCCAACACACATCAGCATATCACATAAAATATTCTAAAAAAATAAAAATAAAAATAAAAACATATTAACTTCTAAAAGGACCTTCTTTTTGAATTTGTTTTAAGCAATCAGGCAATTCATTCAAAACAACAGGGCTAGAATACAAAAAAAGAAAAGTACCAGCTTGTACATTACATTGTCTGTCAATGTTGGGTAGGTCTTCACGCCATCCTCCATAAAGACTCTCAGGTGTGCAGGGAAAACACACTTTGCCTTAATGTTCTTCACTTTTAGCTGTTTTAACACATCACGCACCAGCGCCCTTTTCTTGTGCAAATCGGGAGAGAAATCGTTATCAAAGTAGATCTGTTTCCCTTCGTGCATAACTTTTTTCTGCTCCCGGGCATGTCTTAGAATGATTTCTTTTACTGAGAAGTCCAAAAACGAGGGGCTGCATCGGCATTCTTGAGCTTGGCAGTGAGCGCTCTGTGTGCCCTTTCAATGACGATGTTAAGTTCGGGAGGAAGTCGAAGAGCAGATTTAAGCAAATCATGTACAAAAAGCTTAACATCTCTTCCCTCGCTCCCTTCAGCCACATTATAAATTCTCAGATTATCCCGCCTTAGACGATTTTGCATATCTTCACATCGTGCATTCAAATCCATTTCTCGGTGCAGTAAATAACGAAGGGCCCGCTCATGTCGCCTAGTCGTGTCTTCATTAGCACTAATTGTTGTAATATAGTAATTTGCCAATAGGTGTCACTTTTGTATTAAGTGTCACCACAGTTCTGTTATTTCTTCTGCGCTGTTTTTCTCTCTCTCGCTGGAGTTAATGGCCGTTTCTCAATATGCCTTCTTGTCTGTACTTGTGTTCTTGTGGACTTGTAAAACGTCATCAGTCGCGGCCCAAGTACTGTCCCAATACACAAGTTTGCATTTTGGCAAGAACGGTTAAAAATCCCGGATGTGTTCTTGACACTCCCATTTTACCGAGGATGCATCGGTTGGTAACTTGTGTGAACTTGACGCAGAAATATCCCATAATTCATTTCGGCATTCGCGGAAGGAGCGGGAAGCATAGAGAGGCAGGTCAATTTTAAGTTGTTACCTGAATATTACCGGCGTTTTTTCCCGCCGTTGGCTAGTGATGTACACAAACAAACAACAGAAGCAGAATTAAAATGAGGCAGGTTTTGCTTTATTGTTATGAATATACATTACATTGTAGTGTATGTAGAGTAATCCTTTAGGCTTGGGCGATAGGCTGTTATCGTCAATAATTCTCGTTATGTTTGGGCACTGCAGACGGCGTCTGTGCGAAGGTAAAGTTACTATTGCGCAATACCAGCAAGAGCACATCGTCTCAAAATGTCAGCAGCGTTCTGTGTGCTCGTCACCTCGTGAGTTCGTTCTTCCAAGAACAACTAGCAAGAGCTTTCTTCCCAAGAACACAAGTCTGTTCTTTGCATTCTTGGTTTTGAGAAACGGTGAATAAAAAGGACATGTGAACTTTCAACAGGTTATGGGCCCAGATCCTCGTTAAAGAAATAGACAGTGTACTGGAACTCACAATGGAGGATAAACTGTTTATTGAAAAGCTGAATGGGCCAGAGAACTGAACAACGTGGAAATTTCAAATGGAACATTTGCTGAAAGCTAAAGGACTATGGGGCATGGTGATGGAGACAGACAACGTGGCAGATGGAGCAAATGCACAGGCAAGAGCAGAATTTGAAAAACGGAAGGAAAAAGCATTTTCTGTGTTGGTGCTGAATGTAAGTACATCTCAGTTGTATCTGATAACAAGCTGTAAGACCCCTAAGGAAGCTTGGAACACACTAAAGGGACATTTTGAAAGAGACACTCTTGCAAAGAAACTGTTTCTGAAAAAAAAATACTTCAGATGTGAAATGAAAGAAGGAGAAAATCGTCTCGGTTACGTATGTAACCCTCGTTCCCTGAGTAGGGAACGGAGACGTTACGTCAGAAGTGACGGAGATTGGGGGATTTCGCATAGAAAGCCAATCCTCTTCGAGTATTTAAACACGAGCCAATGGCATGCAATGCCTTGGGGCTGCGGAAATTTGCATAGCATACTCCGCCCTACTCCGTGAGTATAAAAGGAGGAAGTGAACGCAACCGCAGTATGTCTTCGCTGAGGAGCCAAGACTGAACTTGGCATCTACCCAGCGATACAGCAGAAGTGGCAGGGAGACGTAACGTCTCCGTTCCCTACTCAGGGAACGAGGGTTACATACGTAACCGAGACGTTCCCTTTCGTAGTCACTTCGAGTTACGTCAGAAGTGACGGAGATTGGGGGTCTGTGCCATCACGCCATCTTCAAGCTGTCTTCCAGTGCCCTGCGAAAGTCTGGACCCCCGAGCCTTACCTCTTTTTTGTTTTTGTTTTTGGGGATCCGACTTTGACACAGGATTACCAAGGTACACTGGGAAACATATCCCGGAAGGGACATGCTACCAGCTGCCTACCGAAGGGAGGACTTACGAATACACATATGGCCACATAGGAACACATATGGAACACTGGAGTACCAACCGCAGGTGGCTACAATTTCAACTCCAGGGGTGGCAGATGGCTTGCCAAGGGAAGACACATGCTCAGAGAGGCTTACAGTGGATAATACACATGAGACGGTCACCATGGGGAACCGTGCGCATGGAGGCACCTAGCCAGCATCCAGAGCAACAGCAGTGGTGCCCGCATCGTCGGTGCTGGAGGACTCAAGACTTCAATGGAAGAACTGAGGAATATCGCACTTATCCAGTCCGGGGAGTGGAGTGGCGAGCAAGCGAAGACACCTGAGCGGATCCAGAACTGGCCGAAACGAGTACGTGAGAGGATACCGGCTAAATTCGCAGATTATAGAATCTGGCGAAGGTGTTGGGTGTCGCCCAGCCTGCAGCTCTGCAGATGTCTGTTAGCGAGGCGCCGTGCGCTAAGCCCAAGAGGAGGCTACACTCCGAGTGGAATGGGCCGTCACACCAAGGGGGCACGGAAGGCCTTGCTGCTGGTAAGACAAAGCAATGGCATCCACTATCCAGTGGGACAGCCGTTGCTTTGAGAGAGCCCTTCCCTTCTGGCTCCCCCCATGACAGACAAAGAGCTGGTCTGAGGTCCTGAAACACTGCATTCTGTCGACATAGGTGCGGAGCACGTACCGGACAGAGCAGTGCCAAGGCTGGGTCTGCCTCCTCCAGGGGCAGCGCTTGCAGGTTCACCACCAGGTCCCGGAGGGGAGTGGTAGGAACCTTGGGCATATATCCAGGCCGGGGTCTCAGGAATACGTGAGAGTAAGCTGGCCCGAACTCCAGGCACACTTCGTCAACAGAGAGTGCGTGCAGGTCCCTTACTCTCCTGATGGAGACCAATGCAATCAGGAGTGCTGTCACATAGGACAGGGCAAAAACTCTACCGACTGCAAAGACTCCAGGGGAGGCCTCTGCAGAGCACCCAGGTCTACTGAGAGGTCCCCAGAGGGCAGGAGGGAAGGGAGGCGGATTTAGCCCCCTCACTCCCCTCAGGAACCTGATGACCAGGTCATGCTTCCCATAGACTTACCTTTCACTGCATCATGAGACGCGGCAATGGCCGCGACATAAATCCAAAGGGTGGAGGGCGACAGCCTACGCTCCAACCCCTCTTGCAGGAAGGAAGCACGACTCCGATCGAACATCTCCGGGGGTCTTCTCAGCGAGAAGAACACCAATTGACGAAGAGGTTCCACTTCAACGCATAAAGGTGTCTCGTGGACGACGCTCTTGCGGAAGTGATGGTTGCCGCCACCGCAGGTGGCAGCGAACTCAAACCTGCCTCGTCCCGTCCTGGAGCCACACGTGCAGCCTCCAAGATCGGGACGAGGGTGCCACAGAGTGCCCCGTCTCTGAGAGAATAGTCTCAGAGGAATAGGCCAAGGAGGTGCTGTCGCGAGGAGCATGAGTTCGTAGAACCACGTCTTGGTGGGCCCGAAGGGGGCTACCAGCAAGACCTGCTCCTCGTCCTCCTTGAACTTGCACAACACCCGTGCAAGGAGGCTCACTGGGGGAAACGCATACTTGCGTGGGCCCCGTGGTCAGCTGTGCGCCAGCGCATCCGAGCCGAGAGATCCGCGGGTCAGAGAAAAAACTGGGCGCAGTGGGTCGAGTCCTGAGAGGCGAACAGGTCTATCTGTGCCTCCCCGAACTGGTCCCAGATCAGCTGGACCGACTGGGGATGGAGTCGCCACTCGCTGGAGATGGAACGGACCCGTGACAGCTCGTCGGCTGCCAGGTTCCGGTCTCCAGGAATGTACACTGCACGAAGGGACCTCAGGTGCTTCTGACTCCATATCAAGAGGTGGCGGGCGAGCTGCGACAACCGGCGCGAGCGTAGACCCCCCTGGTGGTTGATGTACGCTACTGCCGAAGTGTTGTCTGAGCGGACAGGCACATGCCGGCCCTTGAGCAACGCTCGGAAGCGGTGCAGGGCGAGCCGTACTGCCAGTAGCTCGAGGCAATTGCTGTGCATGAGGCGCTGGGCTCCTGTCCAGGAACCGGCGGCTGCATGCCCATTGCACATGGCACCCCAACCCGTGGTAGGCGCATCCGTGGAGACAACGAGATGCCTGGAAACTCGCTGAATAGGGACACCGGTCCGTAAGAAGCTGAGGTTCGACCACGGGAAGAAGGTTCGGCGGCACGCTGGAGTCACTGGAACTCGGAGCGAGCCGCGATGCCATGTCCACCTCGGGACTCGATCGCGAAGCCACAGCTGAAGCGGTCTCATATGAAGCAAACCGAGCGGCGTTACCGCGGCCACGGATGCCATATGCCCCAGGAGCCTCTGAAAGTTTCAGTGGAACCGCACTCTAGCCCTCGAACTGTCGAAGACAAGTCAGCAGTGAGTGCGCGCGCTCGTTCGTGAGCTGCGCGGACATGGCGACCGAGTCTATCTCCATACCGAGAAAAGAGATCCTGTGCACGGGGCAAAGTTTGCTCTTTTCCCGGTTGACCCGAAGGCCCAGACGGGCTAGGTGCCGGAGCACCAGGTCTCTGTGTTCGCAAACCTGAGCTCGAGAGTGAGCTAGTATCAGCCAGTCGTCGAGAAAAATTCAGGATGCGAACCCCGTGCTCGCGAAGGGGAACAAGGGCTGCCTCGACGGTCTTCGTGAAGACGCGAGGGGACAGAGCTAACCCGAATGGGAGAAACCGTGTACTGATATGCCTGGCCCTTGAAAGCAAACCGAAGAAGCGGTCTGCGTTGAGGCAAAATGGAGGCAAGAAAGTACGCGTCCTTCAGGTCGAACGCTGCAGACCAATCCTGAAACCGAACACATTCGAGAATGCGTTTGGCTGAGAGCATTTTGAACGGTAGTCGATGGAGAGAACGGTTCAAAATGCGCAGGTCCAGGATCGGACGTAACCCATCGGTTTTTCTGGGGACAATGAAGTAGGGGCTGTAAAACCCGGACCTCACCTCGGCTGGAGGGACCGTCTCGATTGCACCCTTCGCCAGCAGGGTCGCAACCTCCGCTCTCAAGACTGGGGCATTGCCACCGATCATCGTGGAGCGAACTCCCCTGAAGCGGGGAGGAGACCGTGCGAACTGAATCGCATAGCCGAATCTGATCGTTCTGATGACCCAGCGGGATACCCCGGGAGGCTCTAGCCAGGCTTCCAGGAAGTGAACCAACGGGGTCATTCGAACCACAGACGTCCCCCCGGAGGGGCAGCGGGGCGGGTCGACTGGCACGCGTGCAGGGGTTACCCCGCTCGGATGCGTCGAAGCCCGCTCCCCGACAGAAGAGACCAGGGAAGGCGGAGCATTCCGCGGGAGTCTGTTCTGCCTGGGGTCTGGCGATAGAGGGGGAAGGGATTGGCGTAGCCCGGGGACGACACTCGCACCCTTCCGCGCCCTCAGAGACAGAGAGGAATGAGTGGGCTGACGCACTGGAACGTCGAGCGCACTCATTCCAGTCTGTGGGCTCAGTGATGATGTCAAGTCTTCCTTAACCAACTCAGGGCGCTGCCCACCCGTGGGCGAGCAGCGGGAGCTGAAAACGAAAGATTTTCCCCCGGCCCTCCACCGGGGGCAGGAGGGGCCTGCTCCCGCCTCCTGGGGAAAAACTCAACTCCATCACTGAGCAGCCCGTATCAGGATCGTCGCTTACCTGGCGTTTAGCGGGGAGTGCGGCCTGAGGGGGCTGTGACGCCTGCCGGCGGCCTCCTCCACGCCGTGGCCCGGATGAAGGCTGCTGCTTGGGCGGGGCGGGAGGGAGGGGAGCCGCGGGGGGGCGTCCTCGGCGGCGAGCAGCGGGAGGCATCTGTGCCGACGACTGGGTGGAGGCAGCAGCTGGTCGTCGGGGCAGAATATGTTTGATTGCCTCCATCTGCTCCTGGGCAGTGGAGAACTGCTGGGCAAGAGTTCTCGACTGCACCGCCAAAAAGGCCAACCTGGGAGAGAGGGGCGTCGAGCAGACGAATCCACTCAGCGCTCCGAGTGTCCGCCAGGTTGACGCTCCTGGACCACACTAGTGGCCATCACCTGACCAACGGCGCGAGCGGCCACTTTCGTTGCCCTTTTGGAGAGCAAGGTCAGTGGCGGACCGCAAATCTTCGAATGCCGTTGGGTCAGTCCCGCCCTCGAGCATATCTCTGAGCATCTGCGCTTGCACAGTGCTCATCGCATGCAAAGCGGAGGCCGCCCGTCCCGCCGCTCTATAGGAACGCGCCGCCATGGCAGACGAGAACCTACAGGCTTTGGATGGGTGCCTAGGAGGACCACGGAGGAGGCGCCCTGTGGACACAGCTGTATCACACAGAGCGCTCCAGCGGGGGCATCCCAGTGCACCCACGGGCGGCCCCCCCATCGAGGGGGGAAAGGCGGGGGAGAGATCGCGCTCTCGAGTGGACAGAGGAGTCCCCCAAGAGCACGATAACTCCGCATGCAGCTCGGGGAAAAAAGGCAATGGAGTTGGCCGTGGCCTCGCGGCGGCAGCTTTGTCCAAAAACCAATTATCCCTCCGTGAAAGATCGGGGGAGAATGGAGGATGCCACTCTAACCCAATACTCCCAGCGGCTCGAGACAGCATGCCGTCAGCTCGGGATCCGACACGGCAGCGCTGGCTCTCCCGAAGGGGGCAGCGCAGCCGCATCCTCATCTCCCGAGGACTGTAGCCCGCCTAGTGATGCTGCGATCGACATCACATCATCATCTGGAGCGCTGCTCGAAGCAGCCGGTACCACTGAAGAGGCAGCCGACTGAATCGAACTAACGCTCGCTGGCTCACGCACTGAGGCGGGAGGTGTGGCCCGAGAAATCGTCGGGGCTTTATGCCACACCGTCACCGTTAATTCGCCGGGTCCCCGGTCAACGGGCCCCCTTTCGTGAAGGAAGCCGATCGAGTAAGGGGGACCGGGGCTCTCACTCTAGTGAGATTTTTTTTTTTTTATATATATTTTTTTTTTTTTAACCTCAGTGTGGAGATGGTCATGTCCCCATAGCAGGAACATGAGTCATCCACGAACGCTGCTGCTGTATGCTGAATGCCCAGGCATACAGAGCAGCGATCGCGACCATCAGATGACGACAGAAATCGACCGCATCCAGAAGAACACGGGCGAACCGTCTTTAAAAAGACGTGCCGCGTGTAGCTCTTTTACAGAGAGGAGGAAATTCACTCTTTCAGCGCTGAGGCGACCAGGGAGAAGCGCAAAGTCTGGCAGACCACTGCTGTAATGAATCTTGGCCAGGCGAGTTACATCAACACATACACGCACACACAAACCTTTCACTTCCCCCACACATCGGAATGTGTGGAATGTTTTTGAACAAAGAGAAGGACTTTTGGTGTTTAAAAACATTCAACAAAATGTTTTCAATGGTTTTTATGTATATGTGTCTTCCCCATGTCACAGTGAAATAACTTTGTTTGGTCACAGTTTAAATAGGAATTAAAAATACCTTCGTCATGCATTCGAAACATAAGTGTATATTCCTTTGATATAACATAATGTTCCTTGATATCTCTAGAATGCGTATTGAATGAAACACTCGAATATGCATAGAGATGTAAAGTAAAGTGTATTTTTAATTCGTTGTACTGCCAATGAAGATCAAATTGCTATTGCAAAACCCTCATTTAACACACCCCCTTCCACGAGAAGCGCGCGCTGAGGAACAAAAGAAAGCTCCCCGCGTGCAACATCCACTCTCCGATTGGCTCAAGCCAACAGGAAGGGGATGGATTTCTCCAAGGTGATAAATGTGAGAACGCAGGTCCGCCCTGTCTTTCTTCTGAACTTTCCAGCGCTCAACATGTAAACCTCACGGGACTCTGATCCAACCATGGGTCTTTCCTTTTGTTCGTCTAAAAGTTTCATCTTTTCCTCAAGTGGACTACCAAGTTCGTCTTCCAGGAAAGGAAGTGGACTTTGCCGAACTATCTCCTCGGGTAACGTCACCTCAAAGACTCTCAGCCTTTCAAACACTGGCGCTAAATGCCGACGAACGCCACGTGACTCCCCACGGAACAAAGCAGCCATGAACGAGCCGGGACGGGCCGCGCAAACATGCCGCGGCTGCGCTTCACGTGACGCACGCGCGCCGGACCGGCGCACCTCTAGCCGACACGTGGCCCGAACGGGTCGAGCAACGAGCCCACGACTCACACAGACCACATGTGCCTTGCAAGTATACCTTCCTTTAGAGCTTCTAAGAAGCATTAAGAAGATGTTTTTGGGGTGTCCAGAAAGGTTAACTGACTGTTTTGATGAACGTAACTCTCCCTCTCTCTCTCAACTCACTCTCTCTCTCACTCTCTCTCTCAAACTCACTTAACTTGCGCGTATCCATTGTCTAAACGCTCTGCGTCATCTTAGTTTGTGTTTTAATGTTTGTAAATACATGTATCATTGTAACGTAGTGAATGCTTAAGTAGTAACTTTATTAAATGCAAAATATGCTTACCTTGACTGATTGTCTTGCTCATGATACGGGTCAATGAAATGTCAATCTAAAGCTACACGCTTTACAGAACTATAAATACCTAAGAGGGTATTTGGTTATATAGCAGGGAAGGCAGATTCTAGTGGCCACAGAATTTGTTTTCACAAGCTATATAACTTACTTGAGCTAATTGATTTTACCTGTCTTGTAAAACGTGGTCCTTGCAATCAATAACAATTAATTTGTGGTGGATTGCGGGGATGCACATGTATGCATATGGGTAAAATTAATAAATTAACATGTAAGACCGGTCTGATCCAAATCTGTATGAATAATTATTAATTATCAATTATTAATTATGATATGCAAATTCCCCCCCCCCCCCCCTGATCAGAACCGACCCAGAGTCTTTACATTGGTGGAGAATGAATGCGGGGCATTTCAAACTTGTTTATGAGCAATCAATTTCAAGCTAATGTGTATATTGTTATTTAATATTGTTTATGTAATATTTAATATTACACGCGCATCGGAGTGAACGCTTTGCGAACTCATGATATGACTGATCTGGGCACGAAAGCCGCCTCAGTCAAGCACATTTAACAAGCTGCTAAATGTTCAAACATTTTAGTCACTGTTAATTGTTAAAAATAAACTGCAGTTTCCATAGTATTAAATTTGTTCTGGCACAGATGGAAGAGAAACCTCTGTGCATAAACGACACTTTTAATAATTTTAACTCCACTGTCCGGACGAAATTCTCCGAATAGTGTCGAAGAAAAGATACGGTAAAACGATGCTCTTTTACTGTTCTTAAAAGGCCTTATATTATAATCGTTAGAGTAACGATAAGCTCCTGGTTGAAAAAAAAACATTGACTTAGCTACTCAATGTATAAAACCGCCAAGCATATTATCATAAGTGCTATTTGATATATGCCTGTTGGAGCAGGAAACAGACGAGTAATTCCTGTTTTCCTTTGCACAATGCAGCGAAGAAAACCTGCGAACGTGTTTTAAACAAATATAGCACCAAAAAAATCCAAAACTGAAAACATTCCAATCATTAATACTAGTTGTGATAAATGTTATTTGGAGTTTTGAAACAGACGAGTAATTCCTGTTTTCTTTTGCACAACGCAGCGAAAAGAAAAAAATCCTGCCAACGTGCTTGTAAAATATAGTACCGGAAAGAAATCCGTCGAGATTTAAAATTCCGTAATATTTGTGATTATACAGCAGGGAGGGTGGTAACGCTCCACTCCCTCTGAATAAATCACGGGTCAGGGGGCTGGTTGTAATACTACTGCCAGACACTAGGGTGCGCCCTTGAGTGCTTTGCAGTATCAAATTTCCACCGGTGTCCTGACTTTACCCCGTGTGAGCGCAGTGGCGCCATCGTGTGGACACTAACAGCTAGGTCATCTTTTCCTCAAAATTCTCTGTTAGAAAATTCCTATTTTCTTACTGAAATTTTGAACTAGTTTCTCTAACTTTCAATGCATGTGCAATTTACAGCCTCGTTGTAATAACATGATTTTCTTTACCTTGACTGTGTGCACTTGTTTTGAATTTGGTTCAAACCACGTTTGAATTTAAAATTCAGAATTAAGTCTTAGCAGCTTCTGATGACCACTTAGAGGAAAGCGCCCCCTTGTGGCAGCCCCTTTTGCTAAGTCATCAGCTAACATCACTCTGTTTTTGCATGGCTCTCTCTGTTGGTTGTATTCTGGTTATCACTGATCCCTCACCGTAATCGTGATTATCATCAAATATGACACCAACCTTTAATTTCCTACACTTATTCAAATTTGGTTTGAAACAGACAAATTTCGAAGTTAATTTGAATTAATTCTCTCATTTCCCATTGGGAATTGTTTATGACTTTATTTCTATATTTCCTCCTCAAATTATTTTTAATAATTTTGATCTGGTCTCGGTACAACTGTACCCTTACTAATCTAATGGTTACTTAACCCCTATGCATTTGCTCAATTTGAATTGTGTTTAAATCAGTTTGAATGCAATTTAAATCAAGCTCTCTGTCAGCCCGGTGAAACACTAGCAGGAAGTGGCCCAAAACCCTTAGTGGCCAAAACCCGCCACTACAGCTCGCTTCCTCCTGTGTTCTTCATTGCGGCACTCTATCCCTTTCCTGAATGGAGGCTAGGTTATTCTGATAAGTAACATTGTCATAATTTCCTTTTTTGTTTATACCATAATTTTAGTAAAGCTGTTGCCTTTGATTTTTCTACAAAAAACACTCAATTTGATTTAGATAAAGGAGCTTTAATTCACATTGAAGTACACTTGTTCTTCATTCTGTTTTGTGTTTGCAAGTAGAAATCTCTCTTGTGCTGTGATGATTTGACAGTCATCTCTGCCTGGGGTCCAGCGGGCTGGTTCGTCTAATCTGCGTCACCATCACTGACTGAGCGTGAGTCTCGGACTTTTCTGTATCTTCTGTTGGTGCGGCCCGCAACCCGATATCACCAATCTGGCACCGCCGGTTGTGTTCGAGGTCAAGTTGCTTGAGAGGGCGTAAAATATATACTAGATATAATATAAAATATATACTAGATATTATATAATAATATAATACTAGAAAAGGTATTAAAACCCATCCACTTACTATTTGCCACAGAACCTAGAGATTCCCCTGGTAATTTGAAGTGGTTGGCTTCCTCCTCTCCGAGCCACAAACCGGCTCCAAACAGGCTTAGGCCTTCTCTTCTTCCCCTTTCTAACACTGCTGGTGTACTACTGCCATTTCAGTACAGACCTCCCCATCTCTGATGGTTGCATGTTACTTCAAACTTTGCTAGATTGCCATTGCTCTGTTCTGTTGTGCTCTGTTCCTTTCAGTTCACCTAGAGACAGAACCTCTCTGACACACCAAGGAAAGCTGAAGAATAGTTTGACAACCAAGTCGTTAGCACCAACAGGTGACCCCTAAGCTAGCGCCCTGTCAAAAACCTTCATTCAGACCCATGATGACCTACCCAAATTGTCCCACCAAACGGTTTAACTGTCTGCATCAGTTAACCAAAATTCTCATACACGGCTTAGCCTGTATTATAGCTCGTTAAAAGTAGTCGAACTGGCATTGGTCTGTCTGTGTGTGTTGTGTTCCTCTCGTCCACAGTGAAGGCAGTATGTTCCAGTCCTACAGTCCCACAACCCGCTGGGACGACCTGGGACAACCTGGAGACATGGCTGAGATTCATGACATCTCCATCCCTGCCCAAAGCCACCAGCGACTCAGAGCCCCGAGCCAAGAGCAGCTGACAAAGACTGGGCCAGACACGTCACAACCTCGCTCACCAGCTCAACGCACACGCACGCCTCCGCGAAAGGAGCCGCATCGCCCTGGAGCACAAGGTTGTAACGCCGAGGATGACAACTACCCCGAGCTACCGAAGGAAGTGGAAAGACTTCAAACTGCCCTGTCTAATTTTCTACATAGACTGAAGAAGAATAGTCAGAGAAAAGAACTAAAAAGAATTCAACGAGAAACTCCGACAAAGTGAAGTCTCTTGCAAAGAGCAGAGACTGAACTGAAAGAGACTCAAAAGCCACGGCCTGCGCAAGAGGCCCGTGCGACCACCCACAAGCTCGTTCAGCAGAGACAAGATCTCGAACACGAACTTGACCCACAGAGTTGCAACACTCTGATAGACTGCAGCATGACTGGAAAGGGAAGGACACACACCACAAGCTTCCCCTGACCAGTCTGCACATTTCAGCCAATGCACAAGAGCTGAAAAAGGGGGGTGGAAAAGCCCGCCTTCCACAACATCTCTGACAATCTACAAGACATTGACTTTTCACCTGCTGTCTCCAACCGGTGCACACCCGACACCGACACCCAGCAGGACAGACCCAGGAGGGCCTGTGCTACCACCACCGGCTCCGAACGAGTTTTCTGTGGAACTTACAACGAACCTGTAACTGAGGAGGATGCCAGTTTCAAGAAACTTTCCCTCCAAAAACCCGTCAGTCACCATAGTTCTCTCGGCCCCACACCATGCCCACTCAACGAGGCGTGAAGGCCCCCAGTAAAAATTCCTCAAACCCCAAATTATTCTGAACTGCAGAACCAGAAGACACACAGCACGAACACCGTGCAAGACTCTGCGTTTGTAGAATTAGAATTTTACTAAGTTAAAGGAATCTGAGATAGGCATGTAAGCCTCAACGGCCGACGGACTATGCACGACTCTTTTGAAACAGACAGTTTCTAGATGTTGTTTAAATCAGCACCGTTAAACATTAGGTTTTGTGACAGTGAAGAGTTACAGAAAACACCAACTCCGAACAGGGCATACAGTACGTTACCCTGACGACAGAGTGTAGTAAAATCACCCGAGTTTTAACTATTGTTAACCTACAGGCGTGCACTCGATCATCGCGACCCAACCAAAACGCAACGTGCAACACGCATTTTGATCGCTGGCTTATCTAAATGCAGATAAAACAAATAGCTGAAATTGACATCTCTATTTTGAAAAAAAAAACAGCCTTAGAGTCCCAACTGATATCAAGAACTTCAGCATTAAAGCGTAAGTCTGTGTAACAAAGGTATCACCTCAGCAGCTTGTAATCTGTACCGATATCTATTCTGCTTTGGTTAAAAGAAATCCAAATCGCGGTATGACTAAACCTGTTCCTGACGAAGGAAGCCCAGGACAGAGTTATATGTAGGTAGACCTGGGAGACGCTCCCCCTTTCTACAAAGTAAAGGCCTTAATGTTATTGTTAGATTGATGTAATTCACCTAAATTTTAGCTGCATCGACAAGCAGAAAGCCACTAAACGATCAAAACAAGTTACTCGCGGAAGAGCTAACACTCATGCATGAGAGAGACGTACCTATATATGCTTAGACGAGCTTTGACTCAGCAGCAAACCTATTTCCTTACTCTGTAAACAAATAGAACAAGACAAGCTTTGACTTGCAGCAAATCTATTTCCTTACTTTGTAAACAAATAGAAGACGTGTAAAGTAAAGAACAGAGTTCCATGAGAAAATCAGCAAATGCCAAAACACATTTGCGTTTTACTGAATGCAACCAAAGTTCTTGAAAATCATAAAGTATAGGCGCCTCCTTTTAACCCATTAAAACGTGCATGATTCATGTAAAATATACAGACATTCTTCAGATACTGTTGAATTGCTCTGACACGCTCTGGTTCCCATGACAACAACTTGTCACAGGAAGTGTTACCTTGTAATGTCACTTTTGTAATCAAACCAGCCTGGGTGGCTAAGCTAACCTAGCCTAGCGACACGCTCTGGTTCCCATGACAACAACTTGTCACAGGAAGTATTACCTTGTAATGTCACTTTTGTAAGCAAACCAGCCTGGGTGGCTAGCCTAGCATCAAGCTAACTTAGGCTAAGCTAAACTAACCCAGCACTAAGCTAACTCCGGCTAAGCTAACCTAGCTTAGCATCAAGCTAACTTAGGCTAAGCTAACCTTACCTACCTCCCATCCAACATAAGCTAAGCTGAATAACCTTCACAGTTAACAGTTAGCATCATTTACGTGAACCCTTACTCACCGCTCGTGTTCCACAGTGCAAAGTATTCTAGAATACTTTCTCAACACCAGTTAGGGTTTTAAATTACTCATTTTCCATGTTTACCATTCTTATTAGCTAAAGTTTATCTTCACAGGGTTAGGAATACTCCTTGCTAACAGTTAAGGGCGAACTTCGCAGATGCCTTGTTAATTAAACTTAAGTTTAACTACATGAAAACTGCGTGACTAACTACAGAATAACGCGTGTAACCGTAGGAATTTTCATCGGCATGTTGACTAAAGCTTTGGAGGGACACACAATGTGGTTTTTAACACCCAACCGCTACAACCCACTATAGTGTGGCTCAAAGCAAATCCAAAGTTTAGTCACTAATGCCACTGAACACTCTTGACCTCAGATCATTCCCGTGTTTTGATCACTTTATTTCCTTTTGCTTTAATTTTAATTTTATTTTGCCTCATTGATTATTTCATTCCTTCGACCTTGATGATAATAGCAAGCCGCTATTACCTTAGGTCATCTATATGATTTAATTTCATTTCCTCTCTTGTCCAAGTGTGGTTCTATTCCCCTAGGGCCCAGAAAGGAAACAAAGACCCCCTTATTTGTTATTTTGGCTTAGTTTCAACCAATGCACTCGTTTGTGACCCTGCAACGCAAGTAATTTCAACAATTTACTAGGGCACTACTAGAGTCCTGAGGGTCGATAATAAGCAGAATTGAAATAAGAAAGCGGTCCTTTTCCTATTATTGTTCACTTCGTCGAGCCATAGTGGACCACCAGCTAAGTCCAGAGAAATAATTTAGTCATAAGGACCACCTTACGTTATTTATTTCATCTCGGATATGTCCTTTCCAGGAAATACACTCGGAACCACACAAGACTTAGCCCTAACATTCACAGCTAAGATAAGGACACAAGAGACACATAGCTTTATGCTAAACACTTAACTAACTTATTAAGCAGTAGTTCTGAACTTTTAGGGCCATGCATTAGCCACTCACAACAAGTGTGCCAGAATGCCACAGAGCCCCTGCTTAAACCGACCTCAACCTGCCAAGGAACCACTGCCCCCACGGCATGGCTTCAAAAAGGATGCAACAAAGCTAACCAGAAAGGTCCCAAGATTCACTCAGGACCCTGCATCTACCCACGACATGCAGACAAGACTTTCACTTGCAAACTGTCTAACCAACATGACTGCATGAAACAGATTCTGCTTGATATGGATTACGTCCAGTCGCGAAGTGCACAGCTTCCTAGATCGTCAAACAGAGACTGTCAAAATGGACTACCAGCTGTTGCAATAAGCTTTGATCGCTTAACTCCCTGATCCAGAATCAGACCAAGGGTTATCACCACCGTGGACATCAAGTAAGACCGACTTGAAACTCCACTGACTTCGGCAAGCCTACTTCGAGAAGCAAACCATCAGGTATGAAAAGGATACCAGTTTCAGAACTTTGTTCCCTTAAAACCTGCATCCCACAGTGAGTTAGTCGATAAGCACCCTGGCCTGTGCTTGTAGCCTGTCTACCTCAGCTACGAGACTGGGCCCGCAAAGCTCACATTAAGCAAAGACTTTGTCCGAAAAGACTGTGTAAAAACCCTCAGACTAACCTGTCTCTGAGCACGACTCAGAGCTGCCCCTAGAAGGCACCCCATACATCACAAACACCTTCACTGAGAGTTAAACCGTTCCAGGCCAGCAGAGGGCAACACAACAGTCATGGTGCTCATCTAACGCCCCAGAGCAAGAGCTCTGAAACATTTCTGGAAGCCAGCCGGCGACCCAGAATGGACCGCCCAGCACCAAGAGACTCAAGCCCAACCAGCCCAGAGCGGTACCCTCTCAACACGCCACTGGTAAGCACAAGTCTGAGCACACATCAGATAACAACAGTGCAACCACGTCACAGACGGCAGAAATCCTGAAGGTGCTGAAAGCGTTTCTGCACGAGGCATCACAAGGAGACAAGTCAGACATCCTATGTCTCAGCGCAAGACCCAAGCCAGACACCCAGAACACTGCTTGTCAGCATCAGACCACAGAGCTCACGGTCGCATCACAAAGCGACAACACCAAGCAGCCGCTACAACTGACAGCTGCACAACCTGAGCATGACAGTCCGGTGTCCCACAAAACACCGGCCCTAACCGCTCATCGATCACAACACCAGCCCAGATGCCTAAACTTCTGGGAACCCTAAACAAAAGGGGGTGGCCCAAAAGACTCTACATAACCACCACCAGAGACAATCATTTGAGCCTTGAAGGCCTGTCAGACACTAGCTCAAACATCACGCTAATGTCAGCCCAACTCTTCGAAAGACTCACTGCTAAAGCTAAGAGTCAAGAACGCACTCTCAAAGCCCAAACATGTGAGCTGAATGAAAACCCTACAGCCAAAACAACTTCTGGCTCAAAACAGGTAGCTCCCATTCATCCATTAGGTCCTATGAGCCTGATTCACCCAGGGTAACGATCAAGAACGATCACGTACCCACTTCTGATTGCCCAAGATCTGTTAGATCGCTTTGAGCCTTTAATAGACTTTAATCAACTGAATGCCTGAGCTCAAGTTCAAGAACCCCTCCCCCTCCAGTCATACAGGTCAAGAGAACCTAACTGGCAGGTCACAGAGGTCACAAGAACTCCCGCAGCCAGCCATGAAGGCACAGCCTCAGCACCAAATGGAGAGGTGAACTTGCTACTCTGCACCTTTCAGCTCACTAAAGACTTTGACTAACCAAATGAACTCTGAAACTACCACCTCTTTACCCCTCCAACCTCCCAAGCCTGCCGTCGGACACATCAGGCAGCACACCAAGAACATGCTGCTCAACGGCCCTACAACTCAGTTTCATGCACCTCGTGACATCACTTCGCCACGGCTTGTGCTGCCACGGTGCAGAAAGGGGGATATGCCAGTGTATGCCCAGTCACGCACCATGTGGGCTGCACACCGCAGCACCAGGACATCTCGGCATCCTCAAAGGCATCAGACTGTCCCAGCCGACAGCCGCTGAATTCTTTCCTCCCTTTCTCTCTCTCTCTCCCCTGTCTCTGTTACAGGATGCTGCTGTGGTCGTCTTCCTGTGCCTCCAGCCAACCAGAGGACAGCTACTGTCGACCGCCTCACCGCCGGGTCCGACATCAGGCAGCATATGGTCGACTGCCACGCAAGCAGAGCTAAATGGACTCCCACGCCGCTGCTGTCAGTACGCAGTCAAACACCGGCCTGTCCAGCAACCAAACGAACTGAAATTCCACAGCCAAAAGGTAACTCACAACACAGAGTGCCTCCTCACAGACCATCAAGAAATTGAAAGGAACTGTGATAAATCCGCAACGCACACAGCATTCTACTGAACCAGACAAGTGAGCTCCAGCGAGACAACTGTTCACTGTCTGCCAGAATGACTTTGCTAAAATTCACCAAGCAGCCTTTGCTCCAAGACCCGAGCTACCCTGCTGCAACCGAGCCTGAGTCAAGTCCCAGCCAGGACGAAACCCACGATTTCACCCTGATTCCAGAACTGGAATTATGAACGATGATAGAAGGGGTCCAGCCAAACTGGACTTGTTCCCAGTGACCGCTGTGTCTCAACTGCACACCTGTTGCACTGCACAACTGCCTCACCGGTAGTCCAATCCTGGACTGCAGCTGATTCTGCACTGGGTACCTCTACGGTAATCAACCACACCCTGACACTTGACATCCACGCTGCACAAGAGGCAAGGAAATGCCAACCTCCACAGCCACCACGGGACCCTCAGGAAGAGGGTACCTCGCTGGAGACTGCGTCAAACCTCAGCAAGCTGAGCCCCTACTTCAGCCTAGCCGCCGCCTGCCACCTGACCCTCATGATTCACCTGCCATCCGTCCATTGCGATGGTGTCGTTCGATGAAGTCACACAAGGACTTCACCTAACGAAAAGGGGGAGATGTAATGAATCTTGGCCAGGCGAGTTACATCAACACATACACGCACACACAAACCTTTCACTTCCCCCACACATCGGAATGTGTGGAATGTTTTTGAACAAAGAGAAGGACTTTTGGTGTTTAAAAACATTCAACAAAATGTTTTCAATGGTTTTTATGTATATGTGTCTTCCCCATGTCACAGTGAAATAACTTTGTTTGGTCACAGTTTAAATAGGAATTAAAAATACCTTCGTCATGCATTCGAAACATAAGTGTATATTCCTTTGATATAACATAATGTTCCTTGATATCTCTAGAATGCTTATTGAATGAAACACTCGAATATGCATAGAGATGTAAAGTAAAGTGTATTTTTAATTCGTTGTACTGCCAATGAAGATCAAATTGCTATTGCAAAACCCTCATTTAACACACCCCCTTCCACGAGAAGCGCGCGCTGAGGAACAAAAGAAAGCTCCCCGCGTGCAACATCCACTCTCCGATTGGCTCAAGCCAACAGGAAGGGGATGGATTTCTCCAAGGTGATAAATGTGAGAACGCAGGTCCGCCCTGTCTCTCTTCTGAACTTTCCAGCGCTCAACATGTAAACCTCACGGGACTCTGATCCAACCATGGGTCTTTCCTTTTGTTCGTCTAAAAGTTTCATCTTTTCCTCAAGTGGACTACCAAGTTCGTCTTCCAGGAAAGGAAGTGGACTTTGCCGAACTATCTCCTCGGGTAACGTCACCTCAAAGACTCTCAGCCTTTCAAACACTGGCGCTAAATGCCGACGAACGCCACGTGACTCCCCACGGAACAAAGCAGCCATGAACGAGCCGGGACGGGCCGCGCAAACATGCCGCGGCCGCGCTTCACGTGACGCACGCGCGCCGGACCGGCGCACCTCTAGCCGACACGTGGCCCGAACGGGTCGAGCAACGAGCCCACGACTCACACAGACCACATGTGCCTTGCAAGTATACCTTCCTTTAGAGCTTCTAAGAAGCATTAAGAAGATGTTTTTGGGGTGTCCAGAAAGGTTAACTGACTGTTTTGATGAACGTAACTCTCCCTCTCTCTCTCAACTCACTCTCTCTCTCACTCTCTCTCTCAAACTCACTTAACTTGCGCGTATCCATTGTCTAAACGCTCTGCGTCGTCTTAGTTTGTGTTTTAATGTTTGTAAATACATGTATCATTGTAACGTAGTGAATGCTTAAGTAGTAACTTTATTAAATGCAAAATATGCTTACCTTGACTGATTGTCTTGCTCATGATACGGGTCAATGAAATGTCAATCTAAAGCTACACGCTTTACAGAACTATAAATACCTAAGAGGGTATTTGGTTATATAGCAGGGAAGGCAGATTCTAGTGGCCACAGAATTTGTTTTCACAAGCTATATAACTTACTTGAGCTAATTGATTTTACCTGTCTTGTAAAACGTGGTCCTTGCAATCAATAACAATTAATTTGTGGTGGATTGCGGGGATGCACATGTATGCATATGGGTAAAATTAATAAATTAACATGTAAGACCGGTCTGATCCAAATCTGTATGAATAATTATTAATTATCAATTATTAATTATGATATGCAAATTCCCCCCCCCCCCCTGATCAGAACCGACCCAGAGTCTTTACACTGCACAGATCGCAGGCAATGCAGAAACTCGCTGGGTACCGCCATCACACCAACACTGAAGAGGACGCTCGTCTCGAAGAGTCTTGTAATAGCTTTCAGGAGTGAAGAGGTTCTCTTGGCTCCGAAGCGAAAACATACTGCGGTTGCGTTCACTTCCTCCTTTTATACTCACGGAGTAGGGCGGAGTACGCTATGCAAATTTCCGCAGCCCCAAGGCATTGCATGCCATTGGCTCGTGTTTAAATACTCGAAGAGGATTGGCTTTCTATGCGAAATCCCCCAATCTCCGTCACTTCTGACGTAACTCGAAGTGACTACGAAAGGGAACTAACTGAAAATTTGAAACGAATGAAGAAATTAACTGACCAGCTGGGGGCAATAGGCGTATTGATTGAAGAAGAGGATCAGATTGTAACACTGCTCGGTAGCTTACCACCAAGCTATGCTACAATTGTCACTGCACTGGAAACTAAGTTGGAGTGTCTGCTGAGGGTAACTATAGTGGTGCTTTATCCGGTGGTGCGTCAGCGATGTCAATACAAGTTCGCAGTGATATGCAGGCTATCTCCAAGACAGTGAGAGATGACAGATCTAGTTCGTGGAGATGTTACAAGTGTGGAAAAGAAGGACATATCAAACGTGACTGTCCAAGTAAGGAAAAAACAGACTAAAATTCACAAAGCAAAAAATGTAACATGTGACCATGATGAAGAGTCATCTGAGAGTGCCTTTATTGCTAGAGAAAATCAGGATAAGACAACACAACAGGTCGAGTGGTTGATCGATTCTGGAGCTTCAAAGCACATGACGTGTCATGAAGAAATTCTTCAAGACTACCAGCAATTTCCTAAAGCACAGTCTGTGAAACTTGGTGATAGAAGAGTGGTTGACGCTCTAGGAGTTGGTAATGTTAAACTGAGAATGACATTAAAAATGAGTGATGTCCAAAATGTCACAATGTTTGATGTGCTGTATGTTCCCAATTTATCCGGGAATATCTTCTCAGTGGGAGCTGCAGTAAAAAAAGGGAATACTGTGCAGTTCAAGAAGTCTCGCTGTTACATTCGTAACAAAAATGGAAATCTCAGAGGAATGGGAACACAGAGGAGGAGAGGGAAGTGTCCATTGTGCGTCAAGTGCACTAGCAGCAACCAGCTTGTGGCATCAGCGTCTGGGACACACCACTAAGTTGAAGGAACTGAAAAAACTGGTAAATGGAGTAGACTTTCCTGAAGAGAAAGAAGTTCTTTTCTGTGAAGCATGTGTGGAAGGCAAGCTGTCAAGGAAGCCACATAAGCCAGTAGGAGAAATTTGTTCAAAACGTAAACTACAGTTGGTGCATAGTGACGTCTGTGGCCCAATGCAGACTGAGTCCATAGGTGGATCAAAGTACTTTGTGACTTTTATTGATGATTATTCTAGATGTTGCAAAGTATACTTCATGAAACAAAAGAGTGAAGTTCTTTCCAAATTCAAGGAATTTGAGAAAACATTATCCAATGAGTGCGGGCAGAAAATTGCAAGACTGAGAACGGATAATGGTGGGGAATACACTTCAAAAGAATTTCAAGAATACTTGAAGGTTCAAGGTATCCATCATGAGACAACTGTACCTCACACACCACAGCAAAATGGTGTTGCAGAAAGAAAGAACAGGACATTAATTGAAGCAGCAAGAACCATGCTCTCTCATGCTAAATTAACAAAGTCGTACTGGGCAGAGGCTGTAGCGACTGCAGCTTACACACAGAAAAGACTCCCCACATCTGTTCTGAAACAAGTGACGCCGTATCAGAGATGGTGCAACAAACAGCCAAATGTGGGTCACATGAAAGTGTTTGGTTGTGTAGCACTTATGCACATGTCCCAGACACAGAAAGAAGAAAACTGGACAAGAAGGCTGTGAAGCTTCGTTTCGTGGGATATGCCAACAATGCCAAGGGCTATCGTTTGTATGATGAAGGAAAAAAGAGGATTCTGATTCGTCGGGATGTGATCTTCAACGAGTCAGATTTTGACTTGAAACAGGAAGTGGACATTTCTTGTTCAGAGAACGAAGTGGTCATGAAAACTGATGAGAGAACATCAGTTGATGCAACTGTCGATGAAACTAGGGTAGGACGGGTACAGTTGAGACATAGGTACAGTTGAGACGCCTTAAATAACTTGCGTGCGCAGCCAGCAAAAGTTGTGATTTTTGCTGTGCACATGCGTATTAGTATCCTCTTTGATCATGGGAAATTTGATCAATGGACGCATCTCCGATCCAAAGATATTGGCAAAAGTTTTTTTTCTAAGGTAAGACGTTCACTTCACCATGCACACTCCACAATGAATAGCTTATTATCATTATATGACTGTTAAACGTAACTGGTATAATCACAAACGTTATTCTGTGCCCTAAAAACGGGCATATTTCATGGTATTGTGTCATACATGGTCACTGCAAAATCTAGAGAAATGTTCGAGGTGGCCAGATAGAGTTCAATTAGGAAACACACTGTTTAGTTGTTCGGTGTTATAATAACAGGTTAAATGTCATAATTAGCCAGCATAAGCCGCAAATGAAATAAAAATTTGGTATTTGTGATAATTAAACTGTGTATTATTAATGAATATATAAAATAAATTGTTTCTGTTTTATAAAATTTAACCAGTGCCAATTAAAATAAAATTAATGAATTTGAATGGATTAATAAAAAAGATGTTGCCCAATTGTTATATTTTTTTATTTGTCTTTATTTATTATATTTTCAATGAACAATTAGTTACCTTTACATCATTAAAAATGGGTGTCTCAACTGTACCATGGTACTGTCTCAACTGTACCACATATTGGTAAAGTTGAGACAAAGTTGAGACAAAAAACAACTTATTTTTATGAGCTAATTGTGGAAAATATAAACTACTTATGAGTAATATTGTTTGATAATATCTTAGTCTACACTCTAATGAAATGTCATGTGGCATGTCATGTGAAAATTCATGTCTTTTCAGTATCTATATTTGTGTGAAAAATTAAGACACAAAAAGTGTCTCAACTGTACCCAGTCTACTACTAGAGTAGGTGGCAGAATCAGAAAGCCACCTAAGAGATTTGGTTATGACGAGTTTGCTGATCTGGTGACTGTTGAACATTATGCTAGTGTATAACCAAGTACACTGAAAGAGGCAATGATGAGTTCTAAAGCAAATGAGTGGCAGAAGGCGGCTGATTTGGAATATGAATCACTGCTTGCTTGAAAATAAGACGTGGGATTTGGTGGAATTACCAAAGGATCGGAAGGCCATAGGATCGAGATGGGTGTTTAAAGTTAAGCATCATAGTGATGGACAAGTGGAGCGATACAAGTGCAAACTTGTCGCCAAGGGTTATTCACAGAAGTATGGTGCTGACTACGATGAAACTTTTTCACCCGCGGTGCGTTTTAGCTGTCCTTCGCTGTCCAAAATAACATGCATGTGCATCAGATTGATGTGGTAACCGCATTTCTAAATGGACACCTGGATGAGATCTATATGGAGCAACCAGAGGGACACATCAGACCAGGGGAGGAAAATTTGGTGTGCAAGCTGAAGAAGTCAATATATGGACTGAAGCAGTCCCCTCGCTGCTGGAGCAAAACCTTCACAGAGTTCATGAAGAACATTGGTTTCAATCAGAGTACATCAGACCCATGTGTGTTTGTGAGATCTTGACAGGAGCTGGAGATATTAGCTGTGTATGTTGATGATCTAATTCTAATCACAGAGTCGATGGAAAGCATGGAAGAGTTGAAACAAGCTCTTAGCAAGCGCTACAAGATGAAGGACATGAGAGAACTGTCCTATATCTTGGGAATCTCAGTCATCCAAGACAAAAGAAAAAACTGTGTGTTTCTTCATCAGAAGCATTACATTGAAGCCATTCTTCAAAAGTATGGTATGGATGATGCAAATCCTGTTGCAACCCCTGCTGATGCAAATGTAAAGCTAAAAAAGGATGATGGTGTCAGTAAGTCTGTGGATTCAAGTACTTATCAGTCTATGGTAGGTAATCTACTGTATGCTGCGATGGCCACACGACCTGACATAGCACAAGCTGTGAGCGTTGTATCAAAGTTCAATGCAAACCCAAGTGTTTCACATCTGACTGCAGTGAAGCGAGTTCTACGATACTTGAAGGGAACAGTGAACCTTGCACTCAAGTATGAACAGACAGAATCTAGAGCTTTAGTTGGTTTCTCAGATGCTGACTGGGCTGGAGATCAGGACGATCGTCGCTCTACAACCGGTAATGTGTTTTTACAGGGTGGAGGAGCTGTGAGTTGGCTCAGTAAGAAACAGTCAACTGTTGCTCTTTCAACAGCTGAGGCTGAGTATGTTGCACTTAGCCAAGCAGCTCAGGAATGTGTCTGGCTTAGACGACTTCTGAGTGATCTTGGAATGGATGCTACTCCTGTGGTGATCCTGGAGGATAATCAAGGAGCTATTGCAATTGCGAAGAATCCAGTTGATCATTCAAGAACCAAGCACATTGACTTTCGTTACCATTACATTCGTGAATGAGTGCAGAATGGACAAATACAACTGAAATATTGTCCCACAGATGACATGAAGGCAGATATCTTTACCAAGCCATTGGTGAGACAGAAGTTTGAGTATTTCAGGGGTGAGATTGGACTTTGTTTCATTTAATTCTGTTTAGTCTTATCTTGAATGGACTGTACTGTTAACTATGTTACGGTGTCAGACTATTAACTTTGAAAAAAAAGGAACTACAAATTTATTTATTTTTTTCTTTGGGGAGTTAATATAATTTACTAAGAAAGGCTTAGACCCATTGTAAAATTAAGTGGGAGTGTTGTAATATAGTAATTTGCCAATAGGTGTCACTGTTGTATTAAGTGAGTCACCACAGTTCTGTTAATTCTTCTTCACTGTTTTTCTCTCTCTCGCTGAAGTTAATAAAAAGGACAAGTGAACTTTCAACACTAATGCGGTCCTCCGCCTCTGTGGTTCTCTTTTGCAGCTCTGTAAGTTCTCCTTTCAGATCAGCGAAAGATGTTTCCAGCCGACTTAAAGCTAGTTGAGTCTGAGTGTTCCATCTTGGTTGTCTTTCCTCATTTTCTCGAGCTCAGCCAGTATTTTTGACTCGGAGTCACGCATACTAGAATCTGATTGCGCACTCTGCGCTTGTAGTAGAGTTAGCTGCTTTAAGTTTTCTCCTTTTTCCTTAATTGAATCCTGTTTAGATTGTCCTTTCCCAGACAGCAAACTGACATTGAATCAACGTGGAAACGACGTCTCTCTCAAACAACGTTGATTTTGCTCATCGAATTAACGTTGAACCAACGTCAGACGCGGGATTCTTCAAAGCTAAATGAAAATCGAAAATTGGTTTGCTTTCATAACGTTGAAACAACGCGTTGATTTCAAGTTGATTTTCCGTTAGTTTTGAAAGAATGACGCGTCTGACGTTGGTTCAACGTTAATTCGATGAGCAAAACAATGTCAGATCAACGTTGTTTCGATGTCATATTTCCACGTTGATTCAATGTCAGTTTGCTATCTGGGTTGCCTCTAGTTGTCGACATGTCGAATTTGTAAAGAATTGCCGAGTTTTATGCTGGTTTTGTTAGGAAATTGTTACAATTTTGGACGGAGCAAGTCCCTCAGGCAGCTGTCAACATGGCGTCACCGGAAGTCTCCCCTAAACAGGCCATTTTTAAATAATTCAAAAAAGCAAGGGTCCCAATACCTTACCTGGTGGTACTCCAAATTATCTGAGAACACTCCATTAAAATCTACCCTTTGACACCTATTTGACATACAAATTTACAAGCATTTAGAAAAGGAAACCAGTTTTACCCCAAAATCTATCAAACAGTTAGTAAGGTCGTGTTCAGATCAGTATACAATATATACAGCATAAAATCACACAAAATTTGAGTTATCTAGACGTGAACCCTCCATGGAAAGACCCTGACTGCAGACTACAAAATAATTGGGAGTAATTGTAATGAGAGTTAATAATGATTCATGATTCATGCGACTGAGGACCACACATTTTGCATTAAAGTCCCACAGTTACGAGAATTATCAGAGAGATCAGCAGAGGACTGAAGTGGATATACTGGTTTGAAGCAACTGAGCCAGTGCTTTGGGTAGCAGTCAGTGCTGGGTTCAAGTAGGATGTTGGAGTTGTTGTGGTACCAGTGCTTGAGTAGTTTTTGTGGCATTAATGGTTGAGGAGTTCGTTGTTGGAGTTGTTGAACTATCAATGATTGAGTTGGTCATTGTTGGAGTTGTTAAAGTATCAATGATTGAGTTGGTCGTTGTTGGAGTTGTTGTGGTACCAGTGCTTGAGTAGGTCGTTGTTGAAGTTGTTGTGGTACCAGTGCTTGAAGAGGTCATTGTTTGAGTTCTTGTGGTATCATTGCTTGAGTATGTCGTTTTTGGAGTTGTTGTAGTATCAGTGCTTGAGTAGGTCGTTGTTGGAGTTGTTGTAGTATCACAAAGGTGATAATCGAGATTCAGCGCGTAGGTCAAGCCAAAGAGGACAGAGCAAGGCCGCTGCAATATTTCCAAGTCCTGTGATGACGATTCCAATGTTCTTTGGGTAGTTGCTTGTAGAAGCTTCAGGTTTTGGGGTCAGAGTAATGGCCATTATGAACTGTTCCTTCAAGTTCTCAGTGTCCTGCAACATAAAATTGTAGTGTCTTAGTATAAAACTGTCAGAAGTATATTGCAAGCATATAGCAGAACTAGACAATACATTCATTATGGTTTTCATAGCTTATAAATCTATTTGATTACATTTTATTTTCTCACAGGCCTTGGTCTCAAATTGTTTGTTGTTTTCTTCTCTATTTTGATGTTTTTTTCTCTATTTTTTATGTTTGTTGTAGTCTACAAATGTTCTTCCATTGTAATGAGGGATTTATGGTGTTCTACTACTATTATGTCCCTCTCTATGTAGGCTACAGTATCTTCATCCCTCTAGTTGAATTCAGAGATTTAGAGAAGAGGTTGTATTCGCTATAACAACATTATCCCGCCATAGACGTTGGAACAGGGGGGGCGGGAGGGGCGGCCGCCCCCCCTCCTTCGGCCGCCCCCTAAATTCACCTAAGCACGGGCGTCAGTTTGAAATTTGCTGGGCACAGAGACACATTCGGAAGTGCTGGGTACAAACTTGTCAAACTGTGCAGCCTTTCTATTCAACCCATAAATAAATACGTCGATCCGCCAGACTTCATTTGACCGTTTTAATGGTCTAGTGGTAGCTCTTTTGCCCAGAGTGCCAGAGGTTACGGGTTCTAATCCGCCCTAGGTACAGTTTTTTTCTCTCTCATCAAAACAGAATATGTCCATTATTCTCCGACGTAAAGGCGATTAAAGTGCGCGTCCGAGTGAAGACTGCGCGCCACAGAGAACATAGCCTACAACTGACAGCAGCGGCAACAAGCGTTCCTCTTGATTTCAAAAACAAAACATTTTAGCGCTAGATCTCTTATTTAAACGAACTAAATTAATGCTCTGCTTAACAGGATATGTTTTATTCATGTTTAAAACGTTTTATTTTCCGACCATATCGGAAAACATTTGGAATGGGTCAGACATAGCCCACAGTAATTCTGACTTATTATGTTTTTTAAAAGAATTTCGTTTTTATAAATTGTATTTCATTTTAATCAATCGTTTTAATCAACAAGTTGACTGATAAATTCTCAGAAAATGGATTTAATACCAATATTTTGAAACGGTGCGTAATTCCGACAGCCCCCCCCCCCCCCCCTTACCGGGAATCCCGCCCCCCCTCTCACAAAATAGTTCCAACGTCCCTGTATCCCGCTTATTACATGGCTACCTACCAAACAAATAAATAATTTGACACAATATATTGATTTAAAAATGAGTTTCCTTTTTAAATCAATCAAAGTTCCCAAAAGCGTTGCCATATGGAGTTTAACCGCAGAGACGGAACAGACTATTTTCTTTAGCGGAAGCAATACAATCGTTTTTAAATCAATAAACTCCTTTTTAAATCAGTAAATCGTGTCAAATTATTTATTTATTTGGTAAGTAGCCATGTAATAAGCAGGAAAATATAGAGCAAGGTGGTTGTTATAGCGAATACACCCCCTTCTTCATCTCCGCTTCGCGTCGCGGTCATAAATCAGCCTGTCAGGTTTTCTATTTGCCATAACAACGCCTCGCTCGACATTATCCCTTACATATAACCACTACATGCGTTCTTTTTACTAGTCCAGTGAAAACAAAATAAGTTTTCTTACCTTAGTCAACCAGCTGCAAGATGAGCAAGTGGAAGACGACGAACATTCACCGTCTGTAGGCAGCTTAACGTATCTCTTCAAATGCCGTCTGGTGCACTTTGACAGGAAGTGCTTTTGAATTTAAATTTGCCTGATTACATTAATTTGAATTCACTCAATATTCTCTCCATTTGGAATTAAATTAATAAAAATGCTTAAGTTTCATTTAACTACAATGGGTGGTTTTTATTCCAAACATTTTTATTTGAATTAAATTAATAAAAAATGCTTAAGTTTTAATTAACAACAATGGGTGGTTTTTATTCCAAACATTTTTATTTGAAATTTAATTAAATATTTGCCTCAAAATCAAAAACACAATTATATTGAATACATTTTAACCAAAAACATTAATTCAAATCTACATCACCACAGAATCATTTCTTACAGTGTAGCAAGGAGTAGGGTAAGCCAGGGGGACACAGGAGTAGGGGGTAGCATAGAGTAGGGTAAGCGAGGGGGATCCAGGAGTAGGGGTAGCCGCAGAACCGAATAAAATAGCTTTAGTTTTCCCTAAATGTAAAAACAGCTTATTTGTAAAAAACAGTTGGATACTGCTGCAATCTCTCTGCTTAATTTGCTTTCTATTATTTATTTGTTCTCATCAGTAACAATTATTGTAGCATCATCAGCAGAAAATGAAAGGTGGTTAAACAGGCCATTTTTAAATCATTTAAAAAAGCAAGGGTTAAAAAAGCAAGGGTCCCAATACGATACCTGGAGGTACTCCAAATTATCTGAGAACACTCCATTAACATCTACCCTTTGACACCTATTTGACATACAAATTTACAAGCATTTAGAAAAGGAAACCAGTTTTACCCCAAAATCTATCAAACAGTTAGTAAGGTCGTGTTCAGATCAGTATAATATACAGCATTAAATCACACAAAATTTGAGTTATCTAGACGTGAACCCTCCATGGAAAGACCCTGACTGCAGACTACAAAATAATTGGAGAGAGTAATGAGAGTTAATAATGATTCATGATTCGTGCGACTGAGGACCACACATTTTGCATTAAAGTCCCACAGTTACGAGAATTATCAGAGAGATCAGTAGAGGACTGAAGTGGATATACTGGTTTGAAGCAACTGAGCCAGTGCTTTGGGTAGCAGTCAGCGCTGGGTTTGAGTAGGATGTTGTTGTGGTACCAGTGCTTGAGTAGTTCGACATTGAAGTGTTTGTGGTATTAATTCTTGAGGAGTTTGTTGTTGGAATTGTTGAAGTATCAATGATTGAGTTGGTCGTTGTTGGAGTTGTTGTGGTACCAGTGCTTGAGGAGTTCGTTGTTGGAATTGTTGTGGTACCAGTGCTTGAGTAGGTCATTGTTGGAGTTGTTGTGGTACCAGTGCTTGAAGAGGTCGTTGTTGGAGTTGTTGTAGTATCACTGCTTGAGTAGGTCGTTGTTGGAGTTGTTGTAGTATCAGTGCTTGAGAAGGTCGTTGTTGGAGTTGTTGTGGTACCAGTGCTTGAAGAGGTCGTTGTTGGAGTTGTTGTAGTATCACTGCTTGAGTAGGTCGTTGTTGGAGTTGTTGTAGTATCAGTGCTTGAGAAGGTCGTTGTTGGAGTTGTTGTAGTATCAGTGCTTGAGTAGGTTGTTTTTGGAGTTGTTGTAGTCTCAGTGCTTGAGTAGGTCGTTGTTGGAGTTGTTGTTGTATCAGTGCTTGAGTAGGTCGTTGTTGGAGTTGTGGTAGTATCAGTGCTTGAGTAGGTCGTTGTTGGAGTTG